>NW_025950352.1:3119185-3204185 GCF_021028975.2 Sphaerodactylus townsendi
GTGGGGGGGGGGGGGGGTGGGGGGGGGGGGGGGTGGGGGGGGGGGGGGGTGGGGGGGGGGGGGGGTGGGGGGGGGGGGGGGTGGGGGGGGGGGGGGGTGGGGGGGGGGGGGGGTGGGGGGGGGGGGGGGTGGGGGGGGGGGGGGGTGGGGGGGGGGGGGGGTGGGGGGGGGGGGGGGTGGGGGGGGGGGGGGGTGGGGGGGGGGGGGGGTGGGGGGGGGGGGGGGTGGGGGGGGGGGGGGGTGGGGGGGGGGGGGGGTGGGGGGGGGGGGGGGTGGGGGGGGGGGGGGGTGGGGGGGGGGGGGGGTGGGGGGGGGGGGGGGTGGGGGGGGGGGGGGGTGGGGGGGGGGGGGGGTGGGGGGGGGGGGGGGTGGGGGGGGGGGGGGGTGGGGGGGGGGGGGGGTGGGGGGGGGGGGGGGTGGGGGGGGGGGGGGGTGGGGGGGGGGGGGGGTGGGGGGGGGGGGGGGTGGGGGGGGGGGGGGGTGGGGGGGGGGGGGGGTGGGGGGGGGGGGGGGTGGGGGGGGGGGGGGGTGGGGGGGGGGGGGGGTGGGGGGGGGGGGGGGTGGGGGGGGGGGGGGGTGGGGGGGGGGGGGGGTGGGGGGGGGGGGGGGTGGGGGGGGGGGGGGGTGGGGGGGGGGGGGGGTGGGGGGGGGGGGGGGTGGGGGGGGGGGGGGGTGGGGGGGGGGGGGGGTGGGGGGGGGGGGGGGTGGGGGGGGGGGGGGGTGGGGGGGGGGGGGGGTGGGGGGGGGGGGGGGTGGGGGGGGGGGGGGGTGGGGGGGGGGGGGGGTGGGGGGGGGGGGGGGTGGGGGGGGGGGGGGGTGGGGGGGGGGGGGGGTGGGGGGGGGGGGGGGTGGGGGGGGGGGGGGGTGGGGGGGGGGGGGGGTGGGGGGGGGGGGGGGTGGGGGGGGGGGGGGGTGGGGGGGGGGGGGGGTGGGGGGGGGGGGGGGTGGGGGGGGGGGGGGGTGGGGGGGGGGGGGGGTGGGGGGGGGGGGGGGTGGGGGGGGGGGGGGGTGGGGGGGGGGGGGGGTGGGGGGGGGGGGGGGTGGGGGGGGGGGGGGGTGGGGGGGGGGGGGGGTGGGGGGGGGGGGGGGTGGGGGGGGGGGGGGGTGGGGGGGGGGGGGGGTGGGGGGGGGGGGGGGTGGGGGGGGGGGGGGGTGGGGGGGGGGGGGGGTGGGGGGGGGGGGGGGTGGGGGGGGGGGGGGGTGGGGGGGGGGGGGGGTGGGGGGGGGGGGGGGTGGGGGGGGGGGGGGGTGGGGGGGGGGGGGGGTGGGGGGGGGGGGGGGTGGGGGGGGGGGGGGGTGGGGGGGGGGGGGGGTGGGGGGGGGGGGGGGTGGGGGGGGGGGGGGGTGGGGGGGGGGGGGGGTGGGGGGGGGGGGGGGTGGGGGGGGGGGGGGGTGGGGGGGGGGGGGGGTGGGGGGGGGGGGGGGTGGGGGGGGGGGGGGGTGGGGGGGGGGGGGGGTGGGGGGGGGGGGGGGTGGGGGGGGGGGGGGGTGGGGGGGGGGGGGGGTGGGGGGGGGGGGGGGTGGGGGGGGGGGGGGGTGGGGGGGGGGGGGGGTGGGGGGGGGGGGGGGTGGGGGGGGGGGGGGGTGGGGGGGGGGGGGGGTGGGGGGGGGGGGGGGTGGGGGGGGGGGGGGGTGGGGGGGGGGGGGGGTGGGGGGGGGGGGGGGTGGGGGGGGGGGGGGGTGGGGGGGGGGGGGGGTGGGGGGGGGGGGGGGTGGGGGGGGGGGGGGGTGGGGGGGGGGGGGGGTGGGGGGGGGGGGGGGTGGGGGGGGGGGGGGGTGGGGGGGGGGGGGGGTGGGGGGGGGGGGGGGTGGGGGGGGGGGGGGGTGGGGGGGGGGGGGGGTGGGGGGGGGGGGGGGTGGGGGGGGGGGGGGGTGGGGGGGGGGGGGGGTGGGGGGGGGGGGGGGTGGGGGGGGGGGGGGGTGGGGGGGGGGGGGGGTGGGGGGGGGGGGGGGTGGGGGGGGGGGGGGGTGGGGGGGGGGGGGGGTGGGGGGGGGGGGGGGTGGGGGGGGGGGGGGGTGGGGGGGGGGGGGGGTGGGGGGGGGGGGGGGTGGGGGGGGGGGGGGGTGGGGGGGGGGGGGGGTGGGGGGGGGGGGGGGTGGGGGGGGGGGGGGGTGGGGGGGGGGGGGGGTGGGGGGGGGGGGGGGTGGGGGGGGGGGGGGGTGGGGGGGGGGGGGGGTGGGGGGGGGGGGGGGTGGGGGGGGGGGGGGGTGGGGGGGGGGGGGGGTGGGGGGGGGGGGGGGTGGGGGGGGGGGGGGGTGGGGGGGGGGGGGGGTGGGGGGGGGGGGGGGTGGGGGGGGGGGGGGGTGGGGGGGGGGGGGGGTGGGGGGGGGGGGGGGTGGGGGGGGGGGGGGGTGGGGGGGGGGGGGGGTGGGGGGGGGGGGGGGTGGGGGGGGGGGGGGGTGGGGGGGGGGGGGGGTGGGGGGGGGGGGGGGTGGGGGGGGGGGGGGGTGGGGGGGGGGGGGGGTGGGGGGGGGGGGGGGTGGGGGGGGGGGGGGGTGGGGGGGGGGGGGGGTGGGGGGGGGGGGGGGTGGGGGGGGGGGGGGGTGGGGGGGGGGGGGGGTGGGGGGGGGGGGGGGTGGGGGGGGGGGGGGGTGGGGGGGGGGGGGGGTGGGGGGGGGGGGGGGTGGGGGGGGGGGGGGGTGGGGGGGGGGGGGGGTGGGGGGGGGGGGGGGTGGGGGGGGGGGGGGGTGGGGGGGGGGGGGGGTGGGGGGGGGGGGGGGTGGGGGGGGGGGGGGGTGGGGGGGGGGGGGGGTGGGGGGGGGGGGGGGTGGGGGGGGGGGGGGGTGGGGGGGGGGGGGGGTGGGGGGGGGGGGGGGTGGGGGGGGGGGGGGGTGGGGGGGGGGGGGGGTGGGGGGGGGGGGGGGTGGGGGGGGGGGGGGGTGGGGGGGGGGGGGGGTGGGGGGGGGGGGGGGTGGGGGGGGGGGGGGGTGGGGGGGGGGGGGGGTGGGGGGGGGGGGGGGTGGGGGGGGGGGGGGGTGGGGGGGGGGGGGGGTGGGGGGGGGGGGGGGTGGGGGGGGGGGGGGGTGGGGGGGGGGGGGGGTGGGGGGGGGGGGGGGTGGGGGGGGGGGGGGGTGGGGGGGGGGGGGGGTGGGGGGGGGGGGGGGTGGGGGGGGGGGGGGGTGGGGGGGGGGGGGGGTGGGGGGGGGGGGGGGTGGGGGGGGGGGGGGGTGGGGGGGGGGGGGGGTGGGGGGGGGGGGGGGTGGGGGGGGGGGGGGGTGGGGGGGGGGGGGGGTGGGGGGGGGGGGGGGTGGGGGGGGGGGGGGGTGGGGGGGGGGGGGGGTGGGGGGGGGGGGGGGTGGGGGGGGGGGGGGGTGGGGGGGGGGGGGGGTGGGGGGGGGGGGGGGTGGGGGGGGGGGGGGGTGGGGGGGGGGGGGGGTGGGGGGGGGGGGGGGTGGGGGGGGGGGGGGGTGGGGGGGGGGGGGGGTGGGGGGGGGGGGGGGTGGGGGGGGGGGGGGGTGGGGGGGGGGGGGGGTGGGGGGGGGGGGGGGTGGGGGGGGGGGGGGGTGGGGGGGGGGGGGGGTGGGGGGGGGGGGGGGTGGGGGGGGGGGGGGGTGGGGGGGGGGGGGGGTGGGGGGGGGGGGGGGTGGGGGGGGGGGGGGGTGGGGGGGGGGGGGGGTGGGGGGGGGGGGGGGTGGGGGGGGGGGGGGGTGGGGGGGGGGGGGGGTGGGGGGGGGGGGGGGTGGGGGGGGGGGGGGGTGGGGGGGGGGGGGGGTGGGGGGGGGGGGGGGTGGGGGGGGGGGGGGGTGGGGGGGGGGGGGGGTGGGGGGGGGGGGGGGTGGGGGGGGGGGGGGGTGGGGGGGGGGGGGGGTGGGGGGGGGGGGGGGTGGGGGGGGGGGGGGGTGGGGGGGGGGGGGGGTGGGGGGGGGGGGGGGTGGGGGGGGGGGGGGGTGGGGGGGGGGGGGGGTGGGGGGGGGGGGGGGTGGGGGGGGGGGGGGGTGGGGGGGGGGGGGGGTGGGGGGGGGGGGGGGTGGGGGGGGGGGGGGGTGGGGGGGGGGGGGGGTGGGGGGGGGGGGGGGTGGGGGGGGGGGGGGGTGGGGGGGGGGGGGGGTGGGGGGGGGGGGGGGTGGGGGGGGGGGGGGGTGGGGGGGGGGGGGGGTGGGGGGGGGGGGGGGTGGGGGGGGGGGGGGGTGGGGGGGGGGGGGGGTGGGGGGGGGGGGGGGTGGGGGGGGGGGGGGGTGGGGGGGGGGGGGGGTGGGGGGGGGGGGGGGTGGGGGGGGGGGGGGGTGGGGGGGGGGGGGGGTGGGGGGGGGGGGGGGTGGGGGGGGGGGGGGGTGGGGGGGGGGGGGGGTGGGGGGGGGGGGGGGTGGGGGGGGGGGGGGGTGGGGGGGGGGGGGGGTGGGGGGGGGGGGGGGTGGGGGGGGGGGGGGGTGGGGGGGGGGGGGGGTGGGGGGGGGGGGGGGTGGGGGGGGGGGGGGGTGGGGGGGGGGGGGGGTGGGGGGGGGGGGGGGTGGGGGGGGGGGGGGGTGGGGGGGGGGGGGGGTGGGGGGGGGGGGGGGTGGGGGGGGGGGGGGGTGGGGGGGGGGGGGGGTGGGGGGGGGGGGGGGTGGGGGGGGGGGGGGGTGGGGGGGGGGGGGGGTGGGGGGGGGGGGGGGTGGGGGGGGGGGGGGGTGGGGGGGGGGGGGGGTGGGGGGGGGGGGGGGTGGGGGGGGGGGGGGGTGGGGGGGGGGGGGGGTGGGGGGGGGGGGGGGTGGGGGGGGGGGGGGGTGGGGGGGGGGGGGGGTGGGGGGGGGGGGGGGTGGGGGGGGGGGGGGGTGGGGGGGGGGGGGGGTGGGGGGGGGGGGGGGTGGGGGGGGGGGGGGGTGGGGGGGGGGGGGGGTGGGGGGGGGGGGGGGTGGGGGGGGGGGGGGGTGGGGGGGGGGGGGGGTGGGGGGGGGGGGGGGTGGGGGGGGGGGGGGGTGGGGGGGGGGGGGGGTGGGGGGGGGGGGGGGTGGGGGGGGGGGGGGGTGGGGGGGGGGGGGGGTGGGGGGGGGGGGGGGTGGGGGGGGGGGGGGGTGGGGGGGGGGGGGGGTGGGGGGGGGGGGGGGTGGGGGGGGGGGGGGGTGGGGGGGGGGGGGGGTGGGGGGGGGGGGGGGTGGGGGGGGGGGGGGGTGGGGGGGGGGGGGGGTGGGGGGGGGGGGGGGTGGGGGGGGGGGGGGGTGGGGGGGGGGGGGGGTGGGGGGGGGGGGGGGTGGGGGGGGGGGGGGGTGGGGGGGGGGGGGGGTGGGGGGGGGGGGGGGTGGGGGGGGGGGGGGGTGGGGGGGGGGGGGGGTGGGGGGGGGGGGGGGTGGGGGGGGGGGGGGGTGGGGGGGGGGGGGGGTGGGGGGGGGGGGGGGTGGGGGGGGGGGGGGGTGGGGGGGGGGGGGGGTGGGGGGGGGGGGGGGTGGGGGGGGGGGGGGGTGGGGGGGGGGGGGGGTGGGGGGGGGGGGGGGTGGGGGGGGGGGGGGGTGGGGGGGGGGGGGGGTGGGGGGGGGGGGGGGTGGGGGGGGGGGGGGGTGGGGGGGGGGGGGGGTGGGGGGGGGGGGGGGTGGGGGGGGGGGGGGGTGGGGGGGGGGGGGGGTGGGGGGGGGGGGGGGTGGGGGGGGGGGGGGGTGGGGGGGGGGGGGGGTGGGGGGGGGGGGGGGTGGGGGGGGGGGGGGGTGGGGGGGGGGGGGGGTGGGGGGGGGGGGGGGTGGGGGGGGGGGGGGGTGGGGGGGGGGGGGGGTGGGGGGGGGGGGGGGTGGGGGGGGGGGGGGGTGGGGGGGGGGGGGGGTGGGGGGGGGGGGGGGTGGGGGGGGGGGGGGGTGGGGGGGGGGGGGGGTGGGGGGGGGGGGGGGTGGGGGGGGGGGGGGGTGGGGGGGGGGGGGGGTGGGGGGGGGGGGGGGTGGGGGGGGGGGGGGGTGGGGGGGGGGGGGGGTGGGGGGGGGGGGGGGTGGGGGGGGGGGGGGGTGGGGGGGGGGGGGGGTGGGGGGGGGGGGGGGTGGGGGGGGGGGGGGGTGGGGGGGGGGGGGGGTGGGGGGGGGGGGGGGTGGGGGGGGGGGGGGGTGGGGGGGGGGGGGGGTGGGGGGGGGGGGGGGTGGGGGGGGGGGGGGGTGGGGGGGGGGGGGGGTGGGGGGGGGGGGGGGTGGGGGGGGGGGGGGGTGGGGGGGGGGGGGGGTGGGGGGGGGGGGGGGTGGGGGGGGGGGGGGGTGGGGGGGGGGGGGGGTGGGGGGGGGGGGGGGTGGGGGGGGGGGGGGGTGGGGGGGGGGGGGGGTGGGGGGGGGGGGGGGTGGGGGGGGGGGGGGGTGGGGGGGGGGGGGGGTGGGGGGGGGGGGGGGTGGGGGGGGGGGGGGGTGGGGGGGGGGGGGGGTGGGGGGGGGGGGGGGTGGGGGGGGGGGGGGGTGGGGGGGGGGGGGGGTGGGGGGGGGGGGGGGTGGGGGGGGGGGGGGGTGGGGGGGGGGGGGGGTGGGGGGGGGGGGGGGTGGGGGGGGGGGGGGGTGGGGGGGGGGGGGGGTGGGGGGGGGGGGGGGTGGGGGGGGGGGGGGGTGGGGGGGGGGGGGGGTGGGGGGGGGGGGGGGTGGGGGGGGGGGGGGGTGGGGGGGGGGGGGGGTGGGGGGGGGGGGGGGTGGGGGGGGGGGGGGGTGGGGGGGGGGGGGGGTGGGGGGGGGGGGGGGTGGGGGGGGGGGGGGGTGGGGGGGGGGGGGGGTGGGGGGGGGGGGGGGTGGGGGGGGGGGGGGGTGGGGGGGGGGGGGGGTGGGGGGGGGGGGGGGTGGGGGGGGGGGGGGGTGGGGGGGGGGGGGGGTGGGGGGGGGGGGGGGTGGGGGGGGGGGGGGGTGGGGGGGGGGGGGGGTGGGGGGGGGGGGGGGTGGGGGGGGGGGGGGGTGGGGGGGGGGGGGGGTGGGGGGGGGGGGGGGTGGGGGGGGGGGGGGGTGGGGGGGGGGGGGGGTGGGGGGGGGGGGGGGTGGGGGGGGGGGGGGGTGGGGGGGGGGGGGGGTGGGGGGGGGGGGGGGTGGGGGGGGGGGGGGGTGGGGGGGGGGGGGGGTGGGGGGGGGGGGGGGTGGGGGGGGGGGGGGGTGGGGGGGGGGGGGGGTGGGGGGGGGGGGGGGTGGGGGGGGGGGGGGGTGGGGGGGGGGGGGGGTGGGGGGGGGGGGGGGTGGGGGGGGGGGGGGGTGGGGGGGGGGGGGGGTGGGGGGGGGGGGGGGTGGGGGGGGGGGGGGGTGGGGGGGGGGGGGGGTGGGGGGGGGGGGGGGTGGGGGGGGGGGGGGGTGGGGGGGGGGGGGGGTGGGGGGGGGGGGGGGTGGGGGGGGGGGGGGGTGGGGGGGGGGGGGGGTGGGGGGGGGGGGGGGTGGGGGGGGGGGGGGGTGGGGGGGGGGGGGGGTGGGGGGGGGGGGGGGTGGGGGGGGGGGGGGGTGGGGGGGGGGGGGGGTGGGGGGGGGGGGGGGTGGGGGGGGGGGGGGGTGGGGGGGGGGGGGGGTGGGGGGGGGGGGGGGTGGGGGGGGGGGGGGGTGGGGGGGGGGGGGGGTGGGGGGGGGGGGGGGTGGGGGGGGGGGGGGGTGGGGGGGGGGGGGGGTGGGGGGGGGGGGGGGTGGGGGGGGGGGGGGGTGGGGGGGGGGGGGGGTGGGGGGGGGGGGGGGTGGGGGGGGGGGGGGGTGGGGGGGGGGGGGGGTGGGGGGGGGGGGGGGTGGGGGGGGGGGGGGGTGGGGGGGGGGGGGGGTGGGGGGGGGGGGGGGTGGGGGGGGGGGGGGGTGGGGGGGGGGGGGGGTGGGGGGGGGGGGGGGTGGGGGGGGGGGGGGGTGGGGGGGGGGGGGGGTGGGGGGGGGGGGGGGTGGGGGGGGGGGGGGGTGGGGGGGGGGGGGGGTGGGGGGGGGGGGGGGTGGGGGGGGGGGGGGGTGGGGGGGGGGGGGGGTGGGGGGGGGGGGGGGTGGGGGGGGGGGGGGGTGGGGGGGGGGGGGGGTGGGGGGGGGGGGGGGTGGGGGGGGGGGGGGGTGGGGGGGGGGGGGGGTGGGGGGGGGGGGGGGTGGGGGGGGGGGGGGGTGGGGGGGGGGGGGGGTGGGGGGGGGGGGGGGTGGGGGGGGGGGGGGGTGGGGGGGGGGGGGGGTGGGGGGGGGGGGGGGTGGGGGGGGGGGGGGGTGGGGGGGGGGGGGGGTGGGGGGGGGGGGGGGTGGGGGGGGGGGGGGGTGGGGGGGGGGGGGGGTGGGGGGGGGGGGGGGTGGGGGGGGGGGGGGGTGGGGGGGGGGGGGGGTGGGGGGGGGGGGGGGTGGGGGGGGGGGGGGGTGGGGGGGGGGGGGGGTGGGGGGGGGGGGGGGTGGGGGGGGGGGGGGGTGGGGGGGGGGGGGGGTGGGGGGGGGGGGGGGTGGGGGGGGGGGGGGGTGGGGGGGGGGGGGGGTGGGGGGGGGGGGGGGTGGGGGGGGGGGGGGGTGGGGGGGGGGGGGGGTGGGGGGGGGGGGGGGTGGGGGGGGGGGGGGGTGGGGGGGGGGGGGGGTGGGGGGGGGGGGGGGTGGGGGGGGGGGGGGGTGGGGGGGGGGGGGGGTGGGGGGGGGGGGGGGTGGGGGGGGGGGGGGGTGGGGGGGGGGGGGGGTGGGGGGGGGGGGGGGTGGGGGGGGGGGGGGGTGGGGGGGGGGGGGGGTGGGGGGGGGGGGGGGTGGGGGGGGGGGGGGGTGGGGGGGGGGGGGGGTGGGGGGGGGGGGGGGTGGGGGGGGGGGGGGGTGGGGGGGGGGGGGGGTGGGGGGGGGGGGGGGTGGGGGGGGGGGGGGGTGGGGGGGGGGGGGGGTGGGGGGGGGGGGGGGTGGGGGGGGGGGGGGGTGGGGGGGGGGGGGGGTGGGGGGGGGGGGGGGTGGGGGGGGGGGGGGGTGGGGGGGGGGGGGGGTGGGGGGGGGGGGGGGTGGGGGGGGGGGGGGGTGGGGGGGGGGGGGGGTGGGGGGGGGGGGGGGTGGGGGGGGGGGGGGGTGGGGGGGGGGGGGGGTGGGGGGGGGGGGGGGTGGGGGGGGGGGGGGGTGGGGGGGGGGGGGGGTGGGGGGGGGGGGGGGTGGGGGGGGGGGGGGGTGGGGGGGGGGGGGGGTGGGGGGGGGGGGGGGTGGGGGGGGGGGGGGGTGGGGGGGGGGGGGGGTGGGGGGGGGGGGGGGTGGGGGGGGGGGGGGGTGGGGGGGGGGGGGGGTGGGGGGGGGGGGGGGTGGGGGGGGGGGGGGGTGGGGGGGGGGGGGGGTGGGGGGGGGGGGGGGTGGGGGGGGGGGGGGGTGGGGGGGGGGGGGGGTGGGGGGGGGGGGGGGTGGGGGGGGGGGGGGGTGGGGGGGGGGGGGGGTGGGGGGGGGGGGGGGTGGGGGGGGGGGGGGGTGGGGGGGGGGGGGGGTGGGGGGGGGGGGGGGTGGGGGGGGGGGGGGGTGGGGGGGGGGGGGGGTGGGGGGGGGGGGGGGTGGGGGGGGGGGGGGGTGGGGGGGGGGGGGGGTGGGGGGGGGGGGGGGTGGGGGGGGGGGGGGGTGGGGGGGGGGGGGGGTGGGGGGGGGGGGGGGTGGGGGGGGGGGGGGGTGGGGGGGGGGGGGGGTGGGGGGGGGGGGGGGTGGGGGGGGGGGGGGGTGGGGGGGGGGGGGGGTGGGGGGGGGGGGGGGTGGGGGGGGGGGGGGGTGGGGGGGGGGGGGGGTGGGGGGGGGGGGGGGTGGGGGGGGGGGGGGGTGGGGGGGGGGGGGGGTGGGGGGGGGGGGGGGTGGGGGGGGGGGGGGGTGGGGGGGGGGGGGGGTGGGGGGGGGGGGGGGTGGGGGGGGGGGGGGGTGGGGGGGGGGGGGGGTGGGGGGGGGGGGGGGTGGGGGGGGGGGGGGGTGGGGGGGGGGGGGGGTGGGGGGGGGGGGGGGTGGGGGGGGGGGGGGGTGGGGGGGGGGGGGGGTGGGGGGGGGGGGGGGTGGGGGGGGGGGGGGGTGGGGGGGGGGGGGGGTGGGGGGGGGGGGGGGTGGGGGGGGGGGGGGGTGGGGGGGGGGGGGGGTGGGGGGGGGGGGGGGTGGGGGGGGGGGGGGGTGGGGGGGGGGGGGGGTGGGGGGGGGGGGGGGTGGGGGGGGGGGGGGGTGGGGGGGGGGGGGGGTGGGGGGGGGGGGGGGTGGGGGGGGGGGGGGGTGGGGGGGGGGGGGGGTGGGGGGGGGGGGGGGTGGGGGGGGGGGGGGGTGGGGGGGGGGGGGGGTGGGGGGGGGGGGGGGTGGGGGGGGGGGGGGGTGGGGGGGGGGGGGGGTGGGGGGGGGGGGGGGTGGGGGGGGGGGGGGGTGGGGGGGGGGGGGGGTGGGGGGGGGGGGGGGTGGGGGGGGGGGGGGGTGGGGGGGGGGGGGGGTGGGGGGGGGGGGGGGTGGGGGGGGGGGGGGGTGGGGGGGGGGGGGGGTGGGGGGGGGGGGGGGTGGGGGGGGGGGGGGGTGGGGGGGGGGGGGGGTGGGGGGGGGGGGGGGTGGGGGGGGGGGGGGGTGGGGGGGGGGGGGGGTGGGGGGGGGGGGGGGTGGGGGGGGGGGGGGGTGGGGGGGGGGGGGGGTGGGGGGGGGGGGGGGTGGGGGGGGGGGGGGGTGGGGGGGGGGGGGGGTGGGGGGGGGGGGGGGTGGGGGGGGGGGGGGGTGGGGGGGGGGGGGGGTGGGGGGGGGGGGGGGTGGGGGGGGGGGGGGGTGGGGGGGGGGGGGGGTGGGGGGGGGGGGGGGTGGGGGGGGGGGGGGGTGGGGGGGGGGGGGGGTGGGGGGGGGGGGGGGTGGGGGGGGGGGGGGGTGGGGGGGGGGGGGGGTGGGGGGGGGGGGGGGTGGGGGGGGGGGGGGGTGGGGGGGGGGGGGGGTGGGGGGGGGGGGGGGTGGGGGGGGGGGGGGGTGGGGGGGGGGGGGGGTGGGGGGGGGGGGGGGTGGGGGGGGGGGGGGGTGGGGGGGGGGGGGGGTGGGGGGGGGGGGGGGTGGGGGGGGGGGGGGGTGGGGGGGGGGGGGGGTGGGGGGGGGGGGGGGTGGGGGGGGGGGGGGGTGGGGGGGGGGGGGGGTGGGGGGGGGGGGGGGTGGGGGGGGGGGGGGGTGGGGGGGGGGGGGGGTGGGGGGGGGGGGGGGTGGGGGGGGGGGGGGGTGGGGGGGGGGGGGGGTGGGGGGGGGGGGGGGTGGGGGGGGGGGGGGGTGGGGGGGGGGGGGGGTGGGGGGGGGGGGGGGTGGGGGGGGGGGGGGGTGGGGGGGGGGGGGGGTGGGGGGGGGGGGGGGTGGGGGGGGGGGGGGGTGGGGGGGGGGGGGGGTGGGGGGGGGGGGGGGTGGGGGGGGGGGGGGGTGGGGGGGGGGGGGGGTGGGGGGGGGGGGGGGTGGGGGGGGGGGGGGGTGGGGGGGGGGGGGGGTGGGGGGGGGGGGGGGTGGGGGGGGGGGGGGGTGGGGGGGGGGGGGGGTGGGGGGGGGGGGGGGTGGGGGGGGGGGGGGGTGGGGGGGGGGGGGGGTGGGGGGGGGGGGGGGTGGGGGGGGGGGGGGGTGGGGGGGGGGGGGGGTGGGGGGGGGGGGGGGTGGGGGGGGGGGGGGGTGGGGGGGGGGGGGGGTGGGGGGGGGGGGGGGTGGGGGGGGGGGGGGGTGGGGGGGGGGGGGGGTGGGGGGGGGGGGGGGTGGGGGGGGGGGGGGGTGGGGGGGGGGGGGGGTGGGGGGGGGGGGGGGTGGGGGGGGGGGGGGGTGGGGGGGGGGGGGGGTGGGGGGGGGGGGGGGTGGGGGGGGGGGGGGGTGGGGGGGGGGGGGGGTGGGGGGGGGGGGGGGTGGGGGGGGGGGGGGGTGGGGGGGGGGGGGGGTGGGGGGGGGGGGGGGTGGGGGGGGGGGGGGGTGGGGGGGGGGGGGGGTGGGGGGGGGGGGGGGTGGGGGGGGGGGGGGGTGGGGGGGGGGGGGGGTGGGGGGGGGGGGGGGTGGGGGGGGGGGGGGGTGGGGGGGGGGGGGGGTGGGGGGGGGGGGGGGTGGGGGGGGGGGGGGGTGGGGGGGGGGGGGGGTGGGGGGGGGGGGGGGTGGGGGGGGGGGGGGGTGGGGGGGGGGGGGGGTGGGGGGGGGGGGGGGTGGGGGGGGGGGGGGGTGGGGGGGGGGGGGGGTGGGGGGGGGGGGGGGTGGGGGGGGGGGGGGGTGGGGGGGGGGGGGGGTGGGGGGGGGGGGGGGTGGGGGGGGGGGGGGGTGGGGGGGGGGGGGGGTGGGGGGGGGGGGGGGTGGGGGGGGGGGGGGGTGGGGGGGGGGGGGGGTGGGGGGGGGGGGGGGTGGGGGGGGGGGGGGGTGGGGGGGGGGGGGGGTGGGGGGGGGGGGGGGTGGGGGGGGGGGGGGGTGGGGGGGGGGGGGGGTGGGGGGGGGGGGGGGTGGGGGGGGGGGGGGGTGGGGGGGGGGGGGGGTGGGGGGGGGGGGGGGTGGGGGGGGGGGGGGGTGGGGGGGGGGGGGGGTGGGGGGGGGGGGGGGTGGGGGGGGGGGGGGGTGGGGGGGGGGGGGGGTGGGGGGGGGGGGGGGTGGGGGGGGGGGGGGGTGGGGGGGGGGGGGGGTGGGGGGGGGGGGGGGTGGGGGGGGGGGGGGGTGGGGGGGGGGGGGGGTGGGGGGGGGGGGGGGTGGGGGGGGGGGGGGGTGGGGGGGGGGGGGGGTGGGGGGGGGGGGGGGTGGGGGGGGGGGGGGGGGGGGGGGGGATGGGTTGTGTGGAGGATGGAGCGTCCCTGGGATGTATAGTCCAGTTCATCTCGATTAAAACAAATCCTGGCCCAAAACTTGAATGCACGGCACCAGGCCAGAGTTTCCAGCCGATGCTGGCCTGTTTCTAAGCACAGGGCCGCACAGGGGACAGAATGGGGCACGCCGAGGATTTTATACAGAAAGTACGACTGGACCCTTTCAACCTCTCTGCTCCATGCCTCTATCTCTGCCCCTATAAAGCTGAAATACAGGGATTTTGCTGCCACTGTTGCCTATCTACATTGCATCCGACATGCACCCCCAACTCCAGAAGGATTCCTCACTGCGAAGAGAGTAGCGGCCCTTCACCGCCAGCCGCGCGGCACGCCAGAGCTTTCCAGGTGGGAACGCGCCACTGAGTCACTCACCTGCCAACCCAAGTGTGTAGCGGAGTGAGTGAGTGGAATTTGATAGCGTGTCAACGAGAGCCCCTTCACCCGAGCTGTCACGCAGCCCGGTGGTGACGCCACGGCCCCGTCTGTTCCAGGCGCGAGGAAAACGCTGGTGCAGGCGCATCCTTTGGAGGAGGCGTCGGGAGGGCTGTCGATCAGACCAGCCACGGGGCAAAAACGGAAGGGCCCGATCGGGGCAAAACATCTGGTGGGCTCCCAGACTGAGACAATTTGATGGAGACTTGTACAGGAGGGAGGGCCACCTGTTCAGGTGGGGAAGAGGTGGTTCTCCATCTTCGGGAGAGCCTTTTTTCATCTGGAGCTGTGCTCCGTGCTTTCTTCCACCTCCCCCCACCCACCTTAAGAACATAAGAACATAAGAACAAGCCAGGTGGATCAGACCAGAGTCCATCTAGTCCAGCTCTCTGCTACTCGCAGTGGCCCACCAGGTGCCTTTGGGAGCTCACCTGCAGGAGGTGAAAGCAAGGGCCTTCTGCTGCTGCTGCTGCTGCTCCCGAGCACCTGGACTGTTAAGGCCTTTGCAATCTCAGATCAAGGAGGATCAAGATTGGTAGCCATAAATCGACTTCTCCTCCATCAATCTGTCCAAGTCCCTTTTAAAGCTATCCAGGTGAGTGGCCATCACCACCTCCTGTGGCAGCATATTCCAAACACCAATCACACGTTGCGTGAAGAAGTGTTTCCTTTGATTAGTCCTAATTCTTCCCCCCAGCATTTTCAATGGATGCCCCCTGGTTCTAGTATTGTGAGAAAGAGAGAACAATTTCTCTCTGTCAACATTTTCTACCCCATGCATAACTTTATAGACTTCAATCATATCCCCCTTCAGACGTCTCCTCTCATAAGAACTAGCCTGCTGAATCAGACCAGAGTCCATCTAGTCCAGCCCTCTGCTACTCGCAGTGGCCCACCAGGTGCCTTTCGGAGCTCACAGGCAGGATGTGAAAGCAATGGCCTTCTGCGGCTGCTTCCACAAAGACCCCATGCTTGCTTCCACCTCCCCCCACCCACTGCAGGAATCTTGGCAAGAGCAGCCGGGCACCGATTGCAAGGACTTCCCAGTGTTAAAAAAATGCACAAAAGCCAGCTTGCTTGGAAAGAGGTATTAAATCCAGAGGCACGTTGGAGAGGCAAGGAAGGGGCTAAGCAAGTTCCAAGCAACTCCACAGCAAGCCCTAAAGAGCAGAAGGAGTTGAGCATTTTGCGACACTTTCAGTTCTGAGGAATGAAGGAAAAGAAGAACTCTGTACGTAGCTCAAAGAAGAAGTAGAAGAGTTTGGAAGAGTTTGGATTTATATCCCCCCTTTCTCTCCTGCAGGAGACTCAAAGGGGCTGACAATCTCCTTGCCCTTCCCCCCTCACAACAAGCACCCTGGGAGGTGGGTGGGGCTGGGAGAGCTCCGAAGAGCTGTGACTAGCCCAAGGTCACCCAGCTGGCGTGTGTGGGAGTGTACAGGCTAATCTGAATTCCCCAGATAAGCCTCCATAGCTCAAGCGGCAGAGCTGGGAATCAAACCCGGTTCCTCCAGATTAGATACACGAGCTCTTAACCTCCTACATCCTCCCTCCCCTCCGCCTCGCAATATGGCAGTCGTCGCTTGATTTTGCTGTCACTGCATAACAAACATGCAGGTGCAAATTCAAATCTTGGGGCGTTTTAGCCCTGCTAGTCTGCTATAGCCACGTTCAACAAACGTTCAGACTAACCACATTTTTTTTCAATATGAGCTTTCACAAGTCACTTCCTCAGACGACACAGCCAGGAGTTCTGGAGGGGAAGCGAGGCTCCAGATTGAAGGTTCCCCCTTCTGACTTCCCAGATTCTGAGTGTTTAAGCCAGTGGTTTCCAACACGGTCCCTGTGGGTGCCACGGGGCCCACCGATGCGTTTTTAGAAAGTGGGAGGGGCCAGGTAGGTGTAGTGGTTAAAAGCAGCGGACTCTAATCCGGAGGACCTGATTTGTTTCCCCACTCCTACATTCCTACTGGGTGACCTTGGGCAAGTCACAGTTCTCTCGGAACTCTCTCAGCCCTGCCTGCCTCACAAGGCGTCTGTTGTGGGGTGTCAGAATCCTGAAAACTGAGACAAACTCATGTGTAAGAACAGCAGTTTATTCAGTGCTGTGGATCTTCTCTGGACAAAGCCAGAACTGATTTTGCCCGCGCAAAATCCAGTAATTAAAACGGCTTGCACCCCCCCCATCCTGGGAAAGCGCGCCCAAAAGTAACTGTAAGAAGGACAACAGTGAGGATGCCCAGCCACTGACCTACGTCAGCAGCTGGGAAGTGAAATCACACACAAGAAACAGGCAAAAGGCAGACAGTAATGCATTAACCCATCACACACACAAACACGCACCCATCTTACAGAAAGCAGCATAAGCAAATCCCCAATTCTAACAGGCCTCCTGACATGGGGAGAGGAACGGATAAGGAGTTTGTCAGCTGCCTTGAGATTCCTTACAGGAGAGAAAGGTGAGGTATAAATCCAAACTCTTCTTCTTCTTTTGCCTAAAAGGGTTTCTGACTGGCCGGACAGGAGCAGCAGTGGCGTAGGAGGTTAAGAGCTCGTGTATCTAATCTGGAGGAGCCCGGTTTGATTCCCCGCTCTGCCTCTGGAGCTGTGGAGGCTTATCTGGGGAATTCAGATTAGCCTGTGCACTCCCACACACGCCAGCTGGGTGACCTTGGGCTAGTCACAGCTTCTCGGAGCTCTCTCAGCCCCACCTGCCTCACAGGGTGTTTGTTGTGAGGGGGGAAGGGCAAGGAGGTTGTCAGCCCCTTTGAGTCTCCTGCAGGAGAGAAAGGGGGGGATATAAATCCAAACTCTTCTTCGTCTTCTTCTTCTACTTAAGGTAAATTGTGGAAGCCATTTTGTGGTCGTCCCCGCCTCCTGCAGCAGCCATTTTGGCACAGCCGTTTTGTGGTTGCACCCGCCACACTCGGCCAGAATTCCAAAAGTGCCTTTGGGCTCAAAAAGGTTGGGGGGCTCTGGTGGGAAATCATGCTAGAAGATCATTCCTTCTGCTCTCGCACAAAAGCTGAGTGAAGCGCAACTCAAATCTGCTCCCTTGTTCCAAATTACGTTGTTTGCAAAACAAAGAAAACCCTTCGTGAGCTTGCGATCAAAACCTCGGCCCAGACTTCTGCCCACGAATGCATCTTCGGCTACTGCTGGCGAGCGTCTGGAGAAAGAGCGGGATTTAAACTCATTCCCTCCCCACTGTCTGGCTTAGAAAAATGAACGGCTAGAAATTTTTAACTAATGAAATAGAAACCAATCAGATCAATAGCTGGAAGCCAAAACAGCTTCATCGCTCAGCTTTCATTTTATAAAAACGACCTAATTATTTAGCAGCCTCGGAAGAGTTTGCAAAGCCGCGGACGGAACGCTCTTTGGGTTGCACCACCAAGTGGGAACCTTGGGGGGAAAGGAACGCAGCCGGCATCTGCCCCCCCCCTGCCCCCGCGCAAGGGGCATCCTGACAGACAAGGCCATTAGCAAGCGGGCAGTTAGGATTTTTCAAGCACACCCCGGTCGGAAAAGATGAAATGCCCTCAGGTATATCTGGGGTAAAATGCTTCTCTTCCACCTCTCTTTCATAGGTACTTAACAGCCACCCAGTTGCACGGTGTTTTGGTTGAGAGCAGGTGGATTCCAATGTGGAGGACCGGGTTGGATTCCCCACTCCTCCACCTGAGTGGCAGAGGCTTATCTGGTGAACCAGACGGGTTTCCACACTCCTACAGTCCTGCTGGGTGACCTTGGGCTAGTCACAGTTCTCTCGGAACTCTCTCAGCCCGACCAACCTCACAAGGTGTTTGTTGTGAGGGGGAGGGAAGGGAAAGGAGCTTGTCAGCCACCTCAAGAACATAAGAACTAGCCTGCTGGATCAGACCAGAGTCCATCTAGTCCAGCTCTCTGCTACTTGCAGTGGCCCACCAGGTGCCTTTGGGAGCTCACATGCAGGAGGTGAAAGCAAGGGCCTTCTGCGGCTGTTGCTCCCGAGCACCTGGTCTGCTCAGGCATTTGCAATCTCAGATCAAGGAGGATCAAGATTGGTAGCCATAGATCGACTTCTCCTCCACAAATCTGTCCAAACCCCTTTTAAAGCTATCCAGGTGAGTGGACATCACCACCTCCTGTGGCAGCATATTCCAAACGTTGCATGAAGAAGTGTTTCCTTTTATTAGTCCTAATTCTTCCCCCCAACATTTTCAATGGCTGCCCCCTGGTTCTAGTATTGTGAGAAAGAGAGAAAAATTTCCCTCTGTCCACATTTTCTACCCCATGCATAATTTTATAGACTTCGATCATATCCCCCCTCAGACGTCTCCTCTCCAAACTAAAGAGTCCCAAACGCTGCAGCCTCTCCTCATAGGGAAGGTGCTCCAGTCCCTCAATCATCCTCGTTGCCCTTCTCTGCACTTTTTCTATCTCTTCGATATCCTTTTTGAGATGTGGCGACCACCTTGAGTCTCCTTACAGGAGAGAAAGGGGGGGATATAAATCCAAACAACAACAACAACTCCTACTCCTTCTGGAGACTTCAGCAAGGGGCTTTCAAGGAAAGAGAAAAGCAGAAGCCATTGGCTGTTGCCTTCCTCTGTAGAGCCATTCTTGGTGGTCCGAGCGCCGACCCTGCTCTGCTTCTGAGATGTGATGATCTCGAGCTATCCCCTGCCTCCTTCCTTTCCCTGCCCTCTCCCTGACAGCACTGGGAGGAAAGAAAGGCTGAAAGGCACCCAGAGGCACCCAGCACGCCTCCCGATTGGGTGGGAGCAAATGGGCAAAGCAGAACCCCTTTGCCAAAAGCTGGCACCCAGACTGCCAGATATTTGGGAGGGAGAACCGCCTGCTCCAACCACTACTCCAACCACACTGTCTCTCGCCACGTCCGTTGGCTTCCTCCAAGGGTTTAGGGTCAGGAGCACAATACCCCAGTCCTCAGATTTATGTCAAGTCCTTTAATGCCCACGGAGGGCTTTCTAGGGCAGGGTGGGAGGTGGGTTTGCATTTTTCACCCCCAGTGCCACTGCAAAGCCCCCTTGAAGGCGGAAGGGGGGTGCCACGGTGGCACACGTCCTGCCACCGAGGGCTGTGGACGGGGCTGCTTGTCCAACTCTAGTTTTTTTCCCCATGGGGTAAGGATATCTGAGAGGAAAGGGGGCAGTTCTGGCGTAGGAGGTTAAGAGCTCATGTATCTAATCTGGAGGAACCGGGTTTGATTCTCCACTCTGCCGCCTGAGCTGTGGAGGCTTCTCTGGGGAATTCAGATTAGCCTGTACACTCCCACACACGCCAGCTGGGTGACCTTGGGCTAGTCACAGCTTCTCGGAGCTCTCTCAGCCCCACCCACCTCACAGGGTGTTTGTTGTGAGGGGGGAAGGGCAAGGAGATTGTCAGCCCCTTTGAGTCTACTGCAGGAGAGAAAGGGGGGATATAAATCCAAACTCCTCCTCCTCCTCCTCCTCCTCTCTCACCTGACAAATGTCATCTGTGCTGAAATGAAGTACGAGACCCCGAGGGGACAGAGGTCAAACGGAGCCTGTCCCTGCTGGAAAACAACTCCTCTGACAGCAAGATCGTTGGCATCGGATGAATGTCTCGAAAACAGTCGTCCTTCCTCTCCTGCGCAAAAACCTAAAAGCTGACGCACCTGACGGCCACGTGTGGCTTGACAGGCAATGACGGAGCAGGCAGGCTTGACAGGGAGCAGCAGTGGCATAGTGGTTAAGAGCAGGTGCACTCTAATCTGGAGGAACCGGGTTTGATTCCCCGCTCTGCCGCCTGAGCTGTGGAGGCTTATCTGGGGAATTCAGATTAGCCTGTGCACTCGAACACATGCCAGCTGGGTGACCTTGGGCGAGTCACAGTTCTTCGGAGCTCTCTCGGTCCCACTTACCTCACAAGGTGTTTGTTGTGTGGAGAGGAAGGGAAAGGAGATTGTAAACCCCCTTTGAGTCTCCTGCAGGAGAGAAAGGGGGAAAATAAATCCAAACTCCTCCTCTTCTTCTCTTTACCACTCCTTGGCTTCTGAAGGCAAATGGGTTTCTTTTTTAATTGTTCGCAAACACTATCCCTCCTGCAATTCATCCATCCCAGTTTTCCAAATCCTGCTTTGCTCTGAAATGGGTGACGTCGCTGGCAGGTTCAATTGCAGAGTGGTGTAGTGGTTAAAAGCAGGTTTAATGCCAGCAGTGGTGTAGTGGTTAAGAGCAGGTGTACTCCAATCTGGAGGAACCGGGTTTGATTCTCCGCTCTGCCGCCTGAGCTGTGGAGGCTTATCTGGGGAATTCAGATTAGCCTGTGCACTCCCACACACGCCAGCTGGGTGACCTTGGGCTAGGCACAGCTTCTCGGAGCTCTCTCAGCCCCACTCACCTCACAGGGTGTTTGTTGTGAGGGGGGAAGGGCAAGGAGATTGCCAGCCCCTTTGAGTCTCCTGCAGGAGAGAAAGGGGGGATATAAACCCAAACTCTTCTTCTTCTTCTTCTTCAATGACTGTTTCGCAGAACCTCGTGAATTCACGCCAAGGGCCAAGAGGAGCAGTTAGGCCTGAAGAGGACTGGCCATTCATCACAGCCATAATCATCTATTTAATGAACATGACAGTTTCCCACGCCCTCCAGGGGGACGGAAGGGGTCCTTGTGGCAACTGCCACGTGGTGTGAGCATTGGAGGATGTCGACAACTGCACTGAACGCAGCACCTGCAGCCAAGGGACATGACTTCTCAAGTCACAACCAGTGGTGGGATTCACATAATTTAACAACCGGTTGTTCACAAGCACCACTTTAGCAACCGGTTCTGCCGAAGGGGTGCGAACCAGCTGAATCCCACCACTGGTTGCAACCCCAGCTCTGCAACCCACCGTGTGCCCGCAGGTGGTGAAAGGCCTTCTCAGCCCTTCCTCCGCTCACCTGCGGCAGGTGCGTAGGACCGTCGCATTTCTGGACATGACAGCCACACCTGGGCATTCCCTTCAAATGGGGTTGGCTGCTCTCCGCGGCCCGCCAAGTCGGCTGCCCCCCCCCTCCACGAACTGACGTGCTTGCTAGAAATCGCAGACCCCTTCTAAAAGCACCTGCCAAACCGACGGGGCCATCTCCTCTTCGCTCGGTGAGCCAGCCTCCTGCGCCACCGTTCGGCGCAATTTGTTCTGCTTAAACCTCTTTAACGCGTGACCTGGAGACCAGGGGAAGGCGGCCTTTGAACAGTGGTGATTCCTCTAATAGTAGCGCCTCAGTATCCTACTAAGCGGCAAACCACCCGCCTCTCCAGCCCCACCTCTTACTTCAGAGGCCTTTAGTGCTGAACAAAATGTTTTAGCTTTGGCACCAAGGAAATTTATTTCTTTAATTATTATTCATTGGAGCGGGCCCAACCCTTTCCGGTCATCGGTGTTAGCTGCTGCGGCAGAGGAAGGGGAGAACATAAGAACATAAGAACATAAGAACAAGCCAGCTGGATCAGACCAGAGTCCAGCTAGTCCAGCTCTCTGCAACTCGCAGTGGCCCACCAGGTGCCTTTGGGAGCTCACCTGCAGGAGGTGAAAGCAATGGCCTTCTGCTGCTGCTGCTGCTCCTGAGCACCTGGTCTGTTAAGGCATTTGCAATCTCAGATCAAAGAGGATCAAGATTAGTAGCCAGAGATCGACTTCTCCTCCATAAATCTGTCCAAGCCCCTTTGAAAGCTATCCAGGTTAGTGGCCATCACCACCTCCTGTGGCAGCAAATTCCAAACACCAATCACATGTTGCGTGAAGAAGTGTTTCGTTTTATTGGTCCTAATTCTCCCCCCAGCATTTTCAATGGATGCCCCCTGGTTCTAGTAAATTTCTCTCTGTCAACATTTTCTACCCCATGCATAATTTTATAGACTTCAATCATATCCCCCCTCAGATGTCTCCTCTCCAAACTAAAGAGTCCCAAACGCTGCAGCCTCTCCTCATAAGGAAGGTGCTCCAGTCCCTCAATCATCCTCGTTGCCCTTCTCTGCACTTTTTCTATTTATTTTGGTCACTGGGGGGGGGCACAAGACAGAGAGGAAGGGAACACGCACCAATTCCAGCCACGTTCCTGCGGCTTCTCGCGGAGCAGGCTGCAACCACTCCGTTCAGCCGGCTGCTAGGTTGATCCTGGAGACCTCCTGTCAAGTATTCGGCTGGTGCGATTGGGCCCTCCCTCCCCACCAATGGCACATGGCCCCTCTTCTATGCACATACCCTTCATTCTGGGATGTCACAGGCCCACAACCTGGAATGCTCCACTTAGGAACAGCTCAAAGGATTAAATGCGCCCTTTTTTCGGCTCCTTCCCCCTCCGAATTTTCGGCTCCGTCCCCCTCCTCCGCTTTGCTGTGCTGCCCGACAAATTGCCTGACATTTGGCACGGCAACCGAGATTCCAAATCAGAGAGTCCACAGCCCCGCCGGGGAAGCAGAATTAATTGCGCCGTTGGCTAGATTGTGGCCGTAACCTCGTGGGCTACCCGAGAAGCCGGGTGAGAGCGGAGATCTTGGGTTCTGCAGTGAGAGACGCAAAGCCTCCGGTCCGCGCACTCTATTATTCCCTGTGTTTGACACATTAAAAAGGTTCCACCTGAAGTATGGGCCCCGCCATCCATTCAAATTTCCCACACGGAAATTCATCTTTGCGAAGGTGGAAGGGCTCTGTTTATAAAGTATAAAGCGGCATGCACAGATTTTCTGCCGCAAATATATAGGCCGAGCCGCCACGGCGCAGCCCAATCCACATATATCTGTCAGCAAAAAGAAACGAGACGTTCAAGAGCTTCAGGCTGCCTGCAGCTGATTTACCGACTCTGTTTTTAGCCTCCTTTCCGCTCCAAAACGGGCTCCTAAAGCTGCTCAGGGGACTCGCAACCTCACGCCAACCACAGAACTCCGTGCAAACTGAACACGCGCACACATTTCCAGCTGTCTCCGACAGAATGGTCCACCCAAGTCAGTACTGTCCCCATGAGACCGGAATTGGTCCGTTAGGGCCTCGGACTTACTCTTTCACATTAACTGCTTTAGCGTGGCGTAGTGGTTAAGAGCAGGTGCACTCTAATCTGGAGAACCGGGTTTGATTCCCCGCTCTGCCTCTTGAGCTGTGGAGGCTTAGCTGGGGAATTCAGATTAGCCTGTGCACTCCCACACATGCCAGCTGGGTGACCCTGGGCTAGTCACAGTTCTTCGGTGCTCTCTCAGCCCCACCCACCTCACAGGGTATTTATTGTGGGGGAGGGGGGGAAGAAAGGAGATCGTATGCCCCTTTGAGTCTCCTTACAGGAGAGAAAAGGGGGATCTCCTCCTCCTCCTCCTCCTCCTCCTTTTTCTTCGGAAGCAGCTAAGCAACTTGACATCTTTGCAGGTCTGTTTCGTACACTCTGGGATGCACCGTTTCTTTGGGTCATTCCTAGAGGTGGGATCCAACCAGTTGTCACCACTTCTCTGGAAGTGGTTACTAATTTTTTCTGAGTGCCGAGAAGGGGTTACTAGAGCAACCTCCCTGCCCAATAGTGTGCGGTGGCGCCACTGTTTGAATCCCACCACCATCGGAACCTGTTATTAAAATATTTGGATCCCACCACTGGTCATTCCTTTCCCTCTTTGCAGCTTGGACTAGTCACTGTATGCCACCTTGAGTTCTACAAGGTAGAAAGGTGGCTAATAAATGTTTTAAATAAATAAATATAAATAAATAAGTACTGTTTATGAGATTTTGAGTCCCCTTTCGACTGGACCTGACTTCAATTTGTTGTTATATAGATTATAATAACTATAGTATTTTCTGTGGTTTTTGACATTGTAAGAGAACTCTACATTTCCACTACACCACTGGCTTCTAGGAAGTGTTTCAAATGTATCTGAGAAAGCGCTAAAGTTATTGCCAAACTTGACTGCTCTGTCTTTGCAGGGATAACTGTTCACAGGCAAGCAGAATAAATGTGACAGACTGGGAAAGAGCCTCTGTTTGTACGTCAAGCCGTCCAGAGGCTTCCCTCTTGAAAGGATTATTCTCAGACTCCTTTTTCAGCAAGACCTTCCCAGGCCAGATTCTGCTTCCTGATCTTGCCAAAGGGTCGAGGTTCAAGAGCATTTGCAAAACTCTGTTTTGAAGCCGACTCCTCCCAAGGGTCTGTTTTTAGTTACCAAAAGGCAGGTGTAGCCAGAAGGCAGATGGCTATTCGGCCGGAAATGTTCCTGAACAACAACCACTTAGAAGGTCAGCTTACGGTGCAGACAGGAAGTATTTGGGGGCTCCGTCTCTAAGCGCGACAGGTGCGCAGCTGCTCCCGGGGCCCACCTGTGACATTCATCAGGGTAATGAATTAACAGTCTTTCCTGGCAGTCTTGGGCTGATGTTGATTTGCAGGTGGCAGGTGGGTGAAAATTTTGGCCTAAGAGGAATTGGTCCTTCACTTTGATGGTGGAAGAAGAAGAAGGAGGAGGAGGAGGAGGAGGAGGAGGAGGAGGAGGAGGAGGAGGAGGAGGAGGAGGAGAAGAAGAAGAAGAAGAAGAAGAAGAAGAAGAAGAAGAAGAAGCAGAAGGAGAAGGAGAAGGAGAAGGAGAGGAGGAGGAGGAGGAGGAGAAGGAGAGGAGGAGGAGGAGGAAGACGACGAGGACAACGAGGATAATGAGGAGGAGGAGGAGGAGGAGGAGGAGGAGGAGGAGGACGAGGACGAGGACGAGGAGGATGATGAGAAAGAGGAGGAGGAGGAGGATGAGGAGGACGAGGAGGAGGAGGAAGAGGAGGACAAGGAGGACGAGGGTGAGGACGAGGAAGAGGAAGAGGAGGAGGATTTATACCCCACCACTCTCTCCTGTAAGGGGTCTCAAAGCGGCCTACAAACACCTTCCCTTCCTCTCCCCACAGCTGACACCTTGTGGAACTGTGAGAGCTCCAAAGAATTGTGATTAGCTCAAGATCACCCAAAAGGCTTCATGTGCAGCCCTGTGAGGTAGGCCTTGCTGAGCAAAAGCACTCAACCCCCCCGATGGCCTCGCGCATGTCTGGACAGCGATTCAGTCCCCCACCTCCTCGTGCGCGTGGGCTCCGCCATGCCAGCAATATTCACTTGTGGTATGTTTTGATTTCATCCGGTCCTTCTTGGCCTTCCTTTCCCCCCTTGCAGCATCGCCGGAATGATCCTCGGGGCAGGGGGATCGCTCAGAACCTGGGCTCTGCTTCCTGGGGAACCTGGAGCGCAGCTTGTGCCCCCCTCCCCAATTCCATCACAGTTCCAAGAGCGCCAAGCACCGCCCGCAGCGGCTCGCTAACAGATTGGGGTCAGGCCTGTGTTCCGGACAATGTCAGCCCTTCATTTTGTTCCTGCTGCTTTCAATCTTGTACTGGAGGCTGCCTTCTGACCCCCCCTCCCCTCCCCTCCCCTCTCCTCCCCCAAACCTCTTGGCAGAATTTATTTTTTAACAAGCTTTGGTCCTACCAACTCCTCCCTTCGACTCTCCCTTCGACTTGTTCCTTGTGCACTTGGGACTTGTAGCTTGCAAAAGAAAAGGACAGAGTAAAAAGATCGTGGCAAGCAGACCCCCCCCCACACAAAAAAGTGGTTCTTTGCTGGTTCAATCCGTTGTGCATTTGCCAAGTGGGGAGGGGCCATTCTGCAAGCCCCGTTGGCCCCGCTGCACTTGTACGGAGTTCTGCCAATGCACCGTTTCTGCCTGATTGCTCTGGAAAGGTTGCCAACCTCCAGTTGGGGGCTGGACATCTCCCAGAATTATAACTGGTCTCCAGAAGACGACAGAGAGGAGTTCTTCTGGAGAAAACGGCTGCTTTTGAGGGTGGGCTCTGTGGCATTAGACCCCCACTGAAGTCCCTCCGCTCCCCAAATCCCACCCTTCCTGAATTCCACCCCAACATCTCCAGGAATTTCTCAATGAAGAACTGGCAACCGAGGTCTTGATCCCCGAGATGAGGAAGGGGTCTTCAAGGGGGTGGTGTAGTCAGAGGTGGGATCCAGCAGGTTCTCACAGGTTCCCAAGAGTAGGTTACTAATTATTTGTGTGTGCCGAGAGGGCGTTACTAATGGGTGATTTTGCCATGTGACTTTTGTCCCAGTTACGCCCCTCCTCTCAGCAGTAGCGCCCAGAACTTGAAGCAGTCTAGCAGGAGGTGCACAGGCGTGCGTGGCAGCCTGCGGCTGCGTGCATTCGTTTCCCACCCAAGGACCGGCGTAGCGGCTGCGTCCTTGCCACAGCCCCGCCCAGGAATGCCCCGCCCCAGGAATGCCCGGCCACGCCCCCGCCGTGCCCCGCCCAGCCCCATTGGCGCTACGCCACAGTTTGAATCCCACCACCAGGGGAACCTGTTACTAAAATGTTTGGATCCCACCACTGGGTGTAGTGGTTAGAAGTAGGTGGACTCTCATCTGAGGGGCTGGATTTACTTCCCTGCTCCTCCCCGTGAAGCCTGCTGAGTGACCTTGGGTGAGTCACAGTTCTCTCAGAACTCTCTCAGTCCCTCACCTGCCTCACAAGGCGTCTGTTGCAGGGACAGGAAGGGAAGGGGTTTGTAAGCAGCCATGAGTCTCCTTGCATGGGAGAAAGGGGGGGGATATAAATCCAAACTCTTCTTCTTAAACAAAAATGCCTCCGCAGCAGGATATTTTATTACCAGGTAGAACAGTCAAGAGATGACTTTAGCCTTCCCAGGAGGAAAGATGGCTCACACTGGTATTGACTAAGGGTGCCCAAGGTGGAGCCCCAAGGGCAGGGTGAAATCTGAGGCGGAGAGTAAGCCGTCAGCCAACAAATCCTGGGCAACCTGCCCGCTCCCAGCCTCAGCTCCCTCTCCCCTCCCTAAAAGAGAGCCAGTGCGGCGTAGTGGTTAAGAGCAGGTGGATTCTAATCTGGAGAACCGGGTTTGATTCCCCGCTCCTCCACCTGAGAGGCAGAGGCTTATCTGGTGAACCGGATGGGTTTCCGCACTCCTGCATTCCTGCCAGGTGACCTTGGGCTCGCCACAGTTCTCTCAGGACTCTCTCTAAGCCCCACCTGCCTCACAAGGGGAAAGGAAAGGAGCTCGTAGACCACCTTGAGTCACCTTACAGGAGAGAAAGGCGAGGAATAAATCCAAATTCTTCGCTGCAGTATGCAGTATTTTACTAGCAGCTGGTACAGCATTATAGACAGGCTGTGGAGACCCAAATTCAAGGTCCCACTTGTTATTTATTTTATTTATTTAAAACATCATTAGCCCCCTTCCGACCTCAAAAGAACTCCGGGCAGCTTACAAGCTTCGTAAGGATAAAAAGACGATCAAACGCAGGAAAATCGCTAATGAAAACCTACCAGGATTTGAAACTCCTGGTAGACAGAAGAGCGTCAGGAACAGAAGCCACTTCAAATGAAATCTTAAAGAGCCGGAGCGAGGGGGTCGGGCACACCTCCCTGGGGAGGGTATTCCAAAACCATCGTGGGGCTGCCACGGAAAAGGCCCTCAATGAAACCATAAAAGCTCCTTGGGCGACTATGTTCCAAGCCGAACATACTTTGAGATGTTGTGTAGGGGCAGAGGCATATCTAAGGAAAAGGTAGCCCGGTGCAAAATCTGAGTTTTCCGCCCCCCGCCCCCCCCCCATATGGGCAGCCGCCCTCCCCCACCATGACCCAACAACGTTCTTTTGCACCAGGTCATCTCACCCGGGGGGAAGGAGGAGGGGTCTGGGGCCGCAGCTCAGGGACATTTGACCTCAGGAGCAGCAGTGGCGTAGGAGGTTAAGAGCTCGTGTATCTAATCTGGAGGAACCGGGTTTGATTCCCAGCTCTGCCGCCTGAGCTGTGGAGGCTTATCTGGGGAATTCAGATTAGCCTGTGCACTCCCACACAGGCCAGCTGGGTGACCTTGGGCTAGTCACAGCTTCTCGGAGCTCTCTCAGCCCCACCCACCTCACAGGGTGTTTGTTGTGAGGGGGGAAGGGCAAGGAGATTGCAAACCCCTTTGAGTCTCCTGCAGGAGAGAAAGGGGGGATACAAATCCAAACTCCTCCTCCTCCTCCTCCTCCTCCTTCCTCCTTTTCCCCATTGCACAGAAAATGAGCACCCCCGACCAGAAACAGGGAGTCCCCCCCTTACTCCTGAAAGCAGTCAGAACGCCCCCACCTGCCGCCTGAAGCAGGAAAACCCAGAGATGGCTTCACCTCCTTGCTGGTTCTGGGGCGGGGGGGGGGGAGGCCTTCAAAATGACGGGCAGGCCTGATTCGTTTGGTCCATTTTGGCACCATGCCCACTGAAACAGCACCAACCCTCTTTCGTGCACATTTTAATCAAGTTCGGGAGCCAGCCGCAAGGGAAGGTCGACCCAGGGGCCTGTCCAGCTGGAGGCACGTCTTAAATAAAGCCACTGGGCCGATCGGCTCCCCCCCTCCCCCCCCGGGCCACCCCGGCTGAAAAGTGCCCGGTGCAAACGGCTCCTGCTCTTTGTGTTTGTGATAACAAGGTGGATTGTGGACAAGCCGCAGGGAAACTGCTCGTTTCCCTCTCACTTACCGAGATGGATGACTTGCGTGATCACTTCTGGCAGCCTCGTGATTGGCCACTGATATTGAACAGGGCCGGGAGTCAGATCCGGCCCCGAGACCAAAATCCTTTCAGTCGAGCCAGCGGGTGGGCAGGCGGCCGGCGGGTGGCCGGGGCCGGCGGCGGAGGGAAGAAAATCAGGTCGGACTCAGCTGTTTACGAGGGGACCTCGGGCAGAAAAGAGCCGCCGGCCGGGCCAAAGCAAGCCAGCTGCGTAATTAACTGGCCCGTTTGTCAATCCTGGAGAGCCGTCGGAGGCCTCCAGTCTAAAAACCTCCGGCACACAGACAGGACATGTTAAAGCACCAAGTTCCGCCGGGCTGCACTCTCAGAAGCACCTGGAGCTGCCATCTCTGGCAAAGGAGCCGTTCTCCACAGCCAGAATTCAGAAGTTACCAATTGGTGCTATGTCAGTGGTGGCGAACCTATGGCACAGGTGCCAGAGGTGGCACTCAGAGCCCTCTCTGTGGGTACACGTGCACAGAGTTCGTCTCGTGGGGGGGGGGGGGCGATAGGCAACCCTGTTAAGTGCTGTTAACCCCCACTGATTTTCATGGGAAGAACTGAAGCACAATTCTTGACCTGAGAGTAAGCCCGGTTGCTGGCAATGGGGCTTGCTTCTAAACCCTCCTAGGGTCGTGATTCACCCATTGGAAGAGTTGCACGGTTGCTTCAAAGCAAAGCCACCGACTACCACCAAGCTTACTCCCGAGTAACGTGTGCCTTGGAGCCAACCCTTTTTTCTATACTAAAACCTCAGTATTTGGGTTAAATTGCCGTGTTGGCACTTTGCAATAAATAAGTGGGTTTTGGGTTGCAGTTTGGGCACTCGGTCTCGAAAAGGTTCACCATCACTGTGCTATGTTCTGTCGAATGATAGCCCTGTTTAGATATCTGAAGGGGTGTCATGTTGGTGAGGGAGCAAGCTTGTTTTTTTTTAATGCAGCTCCAGAGACCAGGAGTCACGGGTTCAAGGGGAAGGAAAAGAGATTTCACCTAAACATCAGGAAAAACTTCCTGACCGTCAGGGCTGTTCAACAGTGCAATGCACGACCTCGGAGGGGGGTGGAGTCTCCTTCCTTGGAAGAGAGGCTAATCAGTGGTGGTGAACCTATGGCACTCCGGATGTTCATGGACTACAATTCCCATCAGCCCCTGCCAGCATGGCCAATTGTCAATGCTAATATAAATTTGAACAAAAAAAGAATCTTAAAATGACATTTAAACTGGCAATACACATGTTAAAGAGTCTCTCTCTTTCTCTCTGGGACAGCTGTGTTCTTCCCATTAGCTTCTGTTTGCTGTGCTTTCCACTCTCCAAGTTTGCTCCTCGTGGGTCTAGACTAGGGGTCGGCAATCTGTGGCTCTCCAGATGTTCATGGACTACAATTCCCATCAGCCCCTGCCAGCATGGCCAATTGGCCATGAACATCTGGAGTGCCATAGGTTCGCCACCAATGGACTAGATGAACATATGTCGGGAGTGCTTTGATTGTGTGTTTCTGAAAGGGAGAGGGTTAGACTTGATGTCTCTTCCGCCTCTACGAAGGCTTTCATGGCTGGAATCAACGGGCAATTATGCATTTCCGGGGTGTGTGGCCGTGGTCTGGTTGTTTCTGCTCCTAACACTTTGACCACAGCCACACAGTCTGGAAAACCCACCCCCGCCAACTGGTGCTCTTTTGATTGCTGGGGCCCCCGCGGCCTGCTCTGGACCCTGCACGGTTCTCTGTGCGTTGGCAACGATCCCCTTCTTCCAATTTTTCCCCTGCTCGTCACAGGGGGTCTCCTGGAGTCTTAGCTCCCACCATAATGAAACACTGATGCCAACATTTGGGTTATGGGACGCCTGTGATTATGGTATTGACCGCTGTTTTAATGGATTTTAATGGATTTTAGAAAATGTAATAATTGTTTATGTGGTCACTTATTGTGATCTTTTGTTATAAACTGTATATACGTTGACGTTGTTGTGCACCGCCCAGAGCCCTTGGGGACGGGGGGGGGGGGGGGCTACAAATCTAAAAAATAATTAAAATAAATAAATAAACATTTGAATGTGAACATAAGCGGATCAGAGGATCTGCAGTATCAAACCAGGGGTCCACCCAGGGGCCAGCATTTGTCTCGCACAGCGGCCAACCCGTTATTCTGGAGGTCCAGCCACAGGGAACATCAGCCTGGGCCTCCCCCTGAGGCTGCCTCCCAGCACGGGCATTCAGAGGTTGACTGCCTCTGAACATGGAGGTTTGCTTTATTCTCCATGGCTAGTGGCCACTGATAAGCCTGTCTCCTAAGAATCTGCCTAATCCCCTTTTAAAGCAGGGACGGACCGCTCATGGGGACATGTTTTAGAAATAGAACCAGGGGGCATCCATTGAAAATGCTGGGGGGAAGAATTAGGACTAATCAAAGGAAACACTTCTTCATGCAATGTGTGATTGGTGTTTGGAATCTGCTGCCGCAGGAGGGGGTGACGGCCATTAACCTGGATAGCTTTAAAAAGGACAGATTTATGGAGGAGAAGTCGATCTATGGCTACCAATCTTGATCCTCCTTGATCTCAGATTGCAAATGTCTTAGCAGACCAGGTGCTCAGGAGCAGGAGCAGCAGCAGGCCATTGCTTTCACATCCTGCAGGTGAGCTCCCAAAGGCACCTGGTGGGCCACTGCAAGTAGCAGAGTGCTGGACTAGATGGACTCTGGTCTGATCCAGCTGGCTCGCTCTTATGTTCTTATGTTCTTAAATATGGTAAAGTTCCTTTTTTAAGGAAAGTATCCTTCTTCTGATTTCTAGAAACAAAATTAAGTATTTGAAAGTATTAAGTATTTGACAGGCAGTCAGTTAGAGGAGAAGTAGTTGTTTCTGTTGGCAGGAGACGATAGGACTTGCTAGAATGAGTTTAAATTATGGACAGAAAGATACCAGCTGGAAATGAGGTACTTTTTTTACAGTAAGAGTTTTTTACAGTAACAGAGAAATTATTAATGCCCCGCCCCCTGAATACCCGGCCACGCCCCCATCGTGCCCGCCCAGCCCCATTGGTGCTACGCCACTGTTTGAATCCCACCACCACTGGGTCACATGTCCCCAGCTGGTCATGTGGGGGATGGGGAATCGCCCCGCACACCCCTCCTCTTGGCCCCGCCCCACCAGCTCCTTCAGAGGCTCCGCCGCCTGAAGGAGCAGCCTGGCAGGGCCCGGCTGAGGGGTGGCCAGTGGCAGGCTCCCGCCAGCTAAGGTACGTGGGGTGCGGGGAGGGGAGAAGGGGGGGCACCCCACCCTCCGCCTCTGCTTTACAGCCATCAATTCCTGTGGACATCCCCGCGCCCTCTGGCAGCGGAGGCCACATTTGAATAATCCACTGGATAAAGAAGAAGAAGAAGAAGAAGAAGAAGAAGAAGAAGAAGAAGAAGAAGAAGAAGAAGAAGAAGAAGAAGAAGAAGAAGAAGAAGAAGAAGAAGAAGAAGAAGAAGAAGAAGAAGAAGAAGAAGAAGAAGAGGAGGAGGAGGGGGGAGGAGGAGGAGGAGGAGGAGGAGGAGGAGGAGGAGGAGGAGGAGGAGGAGGAGTTTGGATTTATATCCCCCCTTTCTCTCCTGCAGGAGACTCAAAGGGGCTGACAATCTCCTTGCCCTTCCACCCTCACAACAAACACCCTGTGAGGTAGGTGGGGCTGAGAGAGCTCCAAAAAGCTGTGACTAGCCCAAGGTCACCCAGCTGGCATGTGTGGGAGTGCACAGGCTAATCTGAATTCCCCAGATAAGCCTCCACAGCTCAGGCGGCAGAGCGGGGAATCAAACCCGGTTCCTCCAGATTAGATACACGAGCTCTTAACCTCCTACGCCACTGCTGCTCCTTATTTCCTTTTGTCCAGCCTGTTGGCACCAGCCAGCAAACGGGACCGGCTCAGTGGTGGGCCCCTGCGAGCAGCAGAGAGCTGGACTAGATGGACTCCGGTCTGATCCAGCTGGCTCGTTCTTATCTTCTTATGTTCTTATGTTCAGTGTCCAAAGCTTCAGATCAGGCACCTTACTGGTTAAAGGCCTGCCAAAACGGCCCGGCTTCCCCGCAGGCGAGAGGCGCAGCCGGAGAGTTTCATCCTGCTTCTAAATTGTAGTCACGACAGAGGAAGACAAAATATTGACCCAATAGATCCAGAGGGAGAGAACCATCACCTGGTGAAATTATAACCAGCCCTGGTTAAATGCCAAGCAATTAAGCTGTCAAGAGCATCTCCCGTCTCTTCGCAGGCCCCAAACACACAGCGGCTGCAGAGCTCTCTCTCTCTCTCAAAAGAAACTTTTAACGTGGTTATTGTGCCCTAGAAGATTACTCAAACAAGGAGAGGGGTGTTCTTCGCAACGAAGGGCTGCCGCTATTTCTCCCGCACGCCTGCCCCATACGGGCGCATCTGCGTGGCACTGGTACTTTCGCTGAACAGGTTACCCCCTTTTTACCCTTGTTACATAAACCATTGAAATCCTGGTCGGGAATTTTGGCCGCCCCCGATTTATCTAATATGACATCCGTGAAATGGTGCTGGGCCTTTTCTAGAGCCCCTTTTGAGGCTTTTCCGTTTGCCAATTTAGCAGGAAGATTTCAAAAAAAAAAAAATCCCACGGCGCCGGAGGGTCTGTGTTTGCAATTTCAGGGGAAGTAGTGTCACACATGCTACTGTACTGTGAGCTCCACAAAGAGGAGAAGGGGCACGTCCTCTAGAATTCCAACCACTGTTAATTCCGTTATTCTCGATTTTAATCGCTGGATGACCCTCTGGACTTTAGCTCCCCCCATTACGAGGGATTTTATTGGTATAGACAAGGGCTCCTCCTTGTACATCTTTGCAGGTAGCCAAATTTTGTATGTTAGCATATAACAGTGATGGCGAACCTATGGCACGAGAGCCCTTTCTGTGGGCACGCAGAAACAGAGCCCCCCCCCCCCCCCCCCCCCCCCCCACACACACACACACATCTAGGCTGGCCTGGGCCGCTGGGTTCAATTATTAGCATTAAACCTAAGACCTAGTTTTGGGGAAGCCGTATAGGTAACCCTGTAAGCACTGTTAAACCCCACTGATTTTCATGCAAAGAACTAAAGCGCGGTCCTTTACCTGGGAGTAAGCTCAGTTGCTGGCAATGTGGCTTGCTTCTGAGCAAACCCTCCTAGGGTCATGATTCACCCATTCGAAGAGTTGCACGGTTGTTTCAAAGCAAAGCCACCAACTACCACCAAGCTTACTCCCGAGTAATGCATGCCTCAGAGCCAACCATTTTTTATAAACTAAAACCTGAGTATTCATGTTAAATTGCTATGTTGGCACTTTGCGATAAATAAGTGGTTCGCCATCACTGGCATATAATAAGCGTAGATCCATGTTAAGACAGGGAGAAGTATTAGATTATGGAGATCGTAACCATGTTGTAAATTGAGGTTTCTTTTACCATGGATTTCTGTATATATGTACCGTGTTTCCCTGAAAATAAGACAGGGTCTTATATTAATTTTTGCTCCAAAAGATATGTTAGGGCTTATTTTCAGGGAATGTCTTATTTCCCCCCCCCCCCCCCCCCCATGACCAGATCAGCTGCGCCGGGGAATCTGTAATTAGGGCTTATATTTCAAGCATCCTCCAAAAATCCTGAAAAATCATGCTAGGACTTATTTTCGGGGAAACGGTACAATATGAATTTGTCTTTGTTTCCTTCTTGCTGCTTTTTCCTTTTTTTATTTTTCTTTCTAACATTTGGGGCACGTGAAACCTCTCCTGCAAGCGTTTCCACAACCCCTTTACTTACCTGGTCCTCCTGGTCCATCAACTGAGAGCCCTCTGGTTGGTTGCAGGATTGCTGGTAAGAGTCATTGTTGTTCAAATTAGATGAAAGGTCCTCAGTTTGAATTTGAATTGGAAAAATCCCAGGGGCAGGGCACCCCAAGTTTGCAGTCTCTAGCCTTTAATTTTGAGAAAGATATTTCTTCAGAAGAAGAAGAGTGTGAAATTGGGTCTCTTGAATGTTTACAGTCTTTACAGTCTTTGAAAAAAGGAGTCTCCAGTGGCCATAATAAACTATGTATGTATGTAACTATGTAGGTACTGAACATAAGGAAATTAGAGCCCCTCTAAGGCGGCTGCAGCAAGTCAATGGTCGGAACGGGGTCATGCCGGCTTTCCAAAAGAGATGACCGGCAGCTCGGTCCAGCCACAGGACAGTCATGATACAGATCCATGGTAAAAGAGGGCCTCCAAAAATGAAGAAATGTTCTGACCCCTTCAAGGATCTAAAGGCAGTGGTTTTAATCAAGCCCTCTGATATTGAAGAGATATCGAAGAGATAGAAAAAGTGCAGAGAAGGGCAACGAGGATGATTGAAGGATTGGAGCACCTTCCCTATGAGGAGAGGCTGCAGCGTTTGGAACTCTTTAGTTTGGAGAGGAGACGTCTGAGGGGGGATATGATTGAAGTCTATAAAATTATGCATGGGGTAGAAAATGTGGACAGAGAGAAATTTGTCTCTCTTACTCACAATACTAGAACCAGGGGGCATCCATTGAAAATGCTGGGGGGGAGAATTGGGACTAATAAAAGGAAACACTTCTTCACAATGAACGGGTGAGTTGGTGTTTCTGGGAATATGCTGCCACAGGAGGTGGTGATGGCCACTCACCTGGATAGCTTTAAAAAGGGCTTGGACAGATTTATGGAGGAGAAGTCGATCTATGGCTACCAATCTTGATCCTCCTTGATCTGAGATTTCAAATGCCTTAGCAGACCAGGTGCTCAGGAGCAGCAGCAGCAGCAGAAGGCCATTGCTTTCACATCCTGCACGTGAGCTCCCAAAGGCACCTGGTAGGCCACCACGAGTAGCAGAGTGCTGGACTAGATGGACTCTGGTCTGATCCAGCTGGCTCGCTCTTATGTTCTTATGTTCTCTGGGATTTCTGGATTTGTACAATAGTCTTCTCCCAGATGGTCCCGCCCAGGCATTAAGATCTGAGAGAGAGGCCCTCTCGACTGCGCCACCAATCAAGGAAGCTCTTTTGCTGGGAACATGAGACAGAGTCTTTTTAGTGGCAGCCACATGATGTATGGAACTGCCTCCCCAGACAGGTGTGCTTGGCCCCCTCCCTTTCTACCTTTAGGAGGCAGCTGACCACGTTTTTTTTCTAGGGCTGTATTCAATTAAAGTGGTCCTCAGGCATGATTTTAAATTTTGGGGTTAGGCAATCTATTTCATATCTTTTATTTACATTGTGAGCCACCTTGAGCTCCATTAAGGAGGAAAAGTGGCGAATAAAAGTTTTAAGTAAAATAAAGAAACATAATGATCTGAACGTTGTACAACAAAATGGGTCCATCCATCCACCGGACCCTGGATAGCCCAGGCGAGCCCGATTTCTTCAGATCTTGGAATGGGAGGCCATGGGGGAGAGGCCCCCTAGGAAGTCCAGAGAGCCAGTGGTGTCGTGGTTAAGAGCAGGGGCACTCTAATCTGGAGAACCGGGCTTGATTCCCTCGCTCTGCCACTTGAGCAATGGAGACTTATCTGCTGAGCTTGTGAACTCCGACACACGCCAGATGGGTGACCTTGGACTAGTCACAGTTCTTCTGAGCTCTCTCAGCCCCACCCACCTCACCGGGTGTTTGTTCGGGGTGGGGGGGGGGAAGGAGATTGTAAGCCCCTTTGAGTCTCCTTGCAGGAAAGAAGGGGGGAGGGTATAAATCCAAACTCTTCTTCTTTCTAGCTTGCAGAGTGACCACGTTAGAGCCCACGGGAGCAACCCCCCCTCAACTCCTGACGGCCCCCTCCTGCCAGCTTGCTTAGAGGAAATAACCCAGGTGTGATGAACAAGAGAGAGGTCGGTCCGTACACCTGGGGCCCTCTGGTTATGGCCTAATCAGATTTGAGACGCTCCGGCCAAGCTCCCAGGAATAGAGAAAAAAGCACCCCAATTTCACAGCGGGGGGAGGTGCACGGCGGCCTCGGGATCAATTCTCATCCAAATTAACCTCGAAGAAAATCAATCTGCATCTAATTTCCTCACTGTCCGCACTTCCTCAAAAAAAAACCAACAACAACAATCCCAACTTAAACGAGGACCGAAAATAAATGTTTAAAAAAAACCCAAAGCGAATAAAATATTTAACAGGAATGTGAGTGGCCCAAACCGCTGTTAAACAAGACCATAAAGAACAGGATTAGGAAGAGCGTCAGATGGACACAAACACCCAGTCAGCAGAAGCCGTGAAAAGGGGGGCTCGGGAAGTTTCCGAAACCTGGGCCAGAAATTAAGGGTGCCCCCCCCCCGCCGCCAAAGGCAGCATCACCCAAAAGAATAAGCGGTTCCTGACATTCTCATCGGTTGCCCTTCTCTTCCTCCCCGACCGCCCCCCCCCCCCGGCCCGCCACCCACTCCCCATCCCCGGTAAAAAGCGTGAGAGAGGAAATTGAGAGTGAGAAATTAGGGGCACGCCTGAAGCGAACTTAAAACTCATGGGAGAGGAGCTGGCAAGAATGCTTACATGCACCTCATCTGTGGGTGGGAGCAAAAGTGGTGAGACAGGATAAAGAGGATCTTGGGAGTAGGATTTAGAGAGTTAAGAGCCGCTGGAAGTTGATAGAAACATCGCCTTCCGGCTGCGAAAGCGTGGGAAATTAAAAGTAGCCAGATGAAGTAGCAGAGGCTTGTACAGGGATCTTGCGGGGAATTGGGGTCAGGGCCGTCAGTGGCTGAAGTTGATGAAACATCCTTTCCGGGTAATCTGTCTCCCAAGAGCGTTGGAAAAAAAGAAGCCCGGTTGAGTATTTGAGGAGGAAACTTGTGCCAGGATCTTGCTTATTTAAAACGGGGCAGTGGCGGGGGAAGTTGATGAAACATCCTTTCCGGGTAACTATTCCCAAGAGCTGCTGGGAAAGAAGTCTGGTTGAGTATTTGAGGAGGAAACTTGTGCCAGGATCTTGCTTATTTAAAACGGGGCAGTGGCGGGGGGGGGGGGGGGGGGTCCAGGCAGGGGCAGAGAACGGCCACTAAATTTACTGGGAAGCTGTCCCATTGGCTGTTGCTCTAGAGGGCCACTAGTGGCCAGAGGGCAAGCCACGCTGAGCCCTGGCAGCTCAGGAATCCCGTGTGCCATCCTGGTCACCATCTCCGAAAAAAAGGGCATCGCGGAGCTGGGAAAAGCCCAGATGAGGGCAACCGAGATGGTTAGGGAATTGGAGCACCTTCCCTGTGTGACAGAGATACATTTTTCTCTCTTTCTCACAATGCTAGAACCAGGGGGCATCCATTGAAAATGCTGGGGGGAAGAATTAGGACTAATAAAAGGAAACACTTCTTCACGCAACGTGTGATTGGTGTTTGGAATATGCTGCCACAGGAGGTGGTGATGGTCACTCACCTGGATAGCTTTAAAAAGGGCTTGGACAGATTGAAGGAGGAGAAGTCGATCTATGGCTACCAATCTTGATCCTCCTTGATCTGAGGTTGCAAATGCCTGAGCAGTCCAGGTGCTCAGGAGCAGCAGCAGCAGCAGCAGCAGGCCATTGCTTTCACCTCCTGCACATGAGCTCCCAAAGGCACCTGGTGGGCCACTGCGAGTAGCAGAGAGCTGGACTAGATGGACTCTGGTCTGATCCAGCAGGCTAGTTTTTATGTTCTTATGTGGAAAAGCTGAAGCCCTTGGGACTTTTCGGTTTATAAAACAAATGTCTGAGCAGAGGTTTATAAAATTATGCCTGAGAAGGACAGAGTTGACAAACAGAATTTTTTCTAGGGTGCTGTGGGTTTTCCGGGCTGTATGGCCGTGTTCCAGTAGCATTTTCTCCTGACGTTTCGCCTGCGTCAGTGGCTGGCATCTTCAGAGGATCTGATGACAGTGGAATGTCCAGGTGGGAGAAAGAACCATTTGCATTGCTTAAATCTAATCTGGAGGAACCGAGTTTGATTCCCAGCTCTGCCGCCTGAGCTGTGGAGGCTGATCTGGGGAAGTCAGATTAGCCTGTACACTCCCACACACACCAGCTGGGTGACCTTGGGCTAGCCACAGCTTCTCGGAGCTCTCTCAGCCCCACCTACCTCCCAGGGTGTTTGTTGTGAGGGGGGAAGGGCAAGGAGATTGTCAGCCCCTTTGAGTCTCCTGCAGGGGAGAAAGGGGGGATAGAAATCCAAACTCTTCTTCTTCTTCTTAAAAGTGTTAAGGGTACAATTGGCAAGTGTCGCTTGTACGTTAAGTGGAATCCACCCATTTTAGCATATGTATTTGACACTGAAGATGAATAATTCTGAGATTCTTACAAAGGCCTCAGCCTCTGTGCCCTTTTGTTGGCCCTCTAGAGAAGTTGATTGGCCACTGAGTGAGACAGGATGCTGGACTAGATGGACCCTCATTGGTCTGATCCAGCAGGGCTCTTCTGATGTTCTCCTAAGGAGAAGGCCTCAGTCTCTATGCCCTGTTGTTGGACCTCCAGAAGAACTGGTTGGCCACTGTGTGAGACAGGATGCTGGACTAGATGGACCCTCAGTGGTCTGATCCATCAGGGCTCTTCTGATGTTCTTAAGAAGGCCTCTACTTGTATGCCTTGTTGTTGGCCTTCCAGAGGAACTGGTTGGCCACTGCGTGAGACAGGATGCTGGACTAGATGGACCCTCATTGGTCTGATCCAGCAGGGCTCTTCTGATGTTCTCCTAAGCAGAAGGCCTCAGTCTCTATGCCCTGTTGTTGGACCTCCAGAGGAACTGGTTGGCCACTGCGTGAGACAGGATGCTGGACTAGATGGACCCTCATTGGTCTGATCCAGCAGGGCTCTTCTGATGTTCTTCTCAGGGGAAGGCCTCGGCCTCTATGCCCTGTTGTTGGACCTCCAGAGGAACTAGTTGGCCACTGCGTGAGACAGGATGCTGGACTAGATGGACCCTCCCTGGTCTGATCCAGCAGAGCTCTTCTGATGTTCTTGTGACAGGGCCACAGAAGAAGCCAAAACTCTTCTTCTTCTCTTCTTCTAGACCACCGGGCTGATTTGCAGAACCTGATCTCTCTTGCCCCAGGCAAAGAGCCGGCAATACTGAAACTGTTGCCTTCAGTTGTGGCCGTGGCCATCAAAGAAGCCCCAAGGACACCAAAGACACAACGGGGAGGCCAGCTGTCCAAATGGAAAGGAGGCCACCCTTCGTTTCAGAAGAATCTCAGGCCCAGCAAGAACACCGGCAGAACTGCCTTCAGAATGGTAGACACCGACACCCCCCCCCCTTAAAGCTGCCCTCTGTCCTACCTGCTCGCGTGGGGGTCCTGCCGGATAGATCGCTGCCCCTGGCCAGAGGGCTGGAGGTTTTGGCGAGCTTGTTTGCCGACACCCGGTACATGACTCCTCCGATACAGCGCAGGCCTTTGCTCCTCCATCGATGCTGCAGAACTGGGGACTTGCTCCCTGGAGGTGCCAGACGGGTACGATTCAGCACTAGAGACCTGTAACGACAAGTGATGCAATACAATACAATGAACCTTTAATGGCGTGCTAGCACGTTCCTGCCTCTGCCCAGAGGGGGCAGTGATGCGAAACATGGTCTACAGAGTCTTCACAACGCATCTCACAAATGCACAGAGTCCTCCATGAGGTGGCACTTTTTAAACCCTTCCCTGTCTTAAGAACATAAGAACATAAGAACAAGCCAGCTGGATCAGACCAGAGTCCATCTAGTCCAGCTCTCTGCTACTCGCAGTGGCCCACCAGGTGCCTTTGGGAGCTCACCTGCAGGAGGTGAAAGCAATGGCCTTCTGCTGCTGCTGCTCCCGAGCACCTGGTCTGCTAAGGCTTTTGCAATCTCAGATCAAGGAGGATCAAGATTGGTAGCCACAGATCGACTTCTCCTCCATAAATCTGTCCAAGCCCCTTTGAAAGCTATCCAGGTTAGTGGCCATCACCACCTCCTGTGGCAGAATCTTCCAAACACCAATCACACGTTGCGTGAAGAAGTGTTTCCTTTTATTAGTCCTAATTCTTCCCCCCAGCATTTTCAATGAATGCCCCCTGGTTCTAGTATTGTGAGAAAGAGAGAGAAATTTCTCTCTGTCAACATTTTCTACCCCATGCATAATTTTACATAGACTTCAATCCATATCCCCCTCAAATGATCGCCTCTCCAAACTAAAGAGAGTCCCAAAGCGCTGCAGCCTCTCCCTCATAGGGAAGGTGCTCCCAATCCTTTCAATCATCCCTCGTTGCCTCCTCTCCTCTGCCCCTTTTGTCTATCTCTTCGATATCCTTTTTGAGATGTGGTGACCAGAACTGAACACAGTACTCCAAGTGCACCACTGCTTTATATAAGGCAGTGGTGGTGCAAACTCCACATGGTAACTTGGGTGCCAAGAGGTGGCACCTCAGGAGCCCTCTCTGTGGAGCTAACGCGACAAACACAGTGCTCCCCACACATCTAGGCTGGCCTGGGCTGCTGGGCTCGATTATTAGCATTAAACCTAAGACCTAGTTTTGGGGAAGCAGCATAGGTAACCCTGTTAAGCACTTTTAAAGCCCCCACACTGAGATTTTTTCATGCTTGAGAGAACTAAAGCCACTATCTCCTTACCTGGGAGTAAGCTCTCAGTTGCTTCCAGCAATGGGGCTTGCTTCTGAGAAAACCCTCCTAGGGTCGTGATTCACCCATTGGAAGAGTTGCACGGTTGCTTCAAAGCCAAGCCACCGACTACCACCAAGCTTACTCCCAAGTAATGCATACCTCGGAGCCAACTGTTTTTTTCTAAACTAAAACCTCAGTATTCAGGTTAAATTGCCGTGTTGGCACTTTGTGATAAATAAGAGGGTTTTGGGTTGCAATTTGGGCACTCGGTCTCAAAAAGGTTTGCCATCACTGATATAAGGGAAGCAGAGGGCAGGATACAACATCTGGCTAAAGAGAGGGCCCGGTGGAATTTGGGCTTTGTGCAGTGGTCACGGCAGGGACAAGTCAAGTTGTAGAAGTTGCATGGAAGTTGCCGCAGGGACTAACAGTTTTCTTTTCACCCAACAGCTAAGATTTCCCTCCGGGCATCACAGCCCCCAGTTTGCAGGGCATACGTCACCCTCCTTCCCCGATTCCAAATTTTGCACGCCCGCCATTCTGCGAACAGCCGTTCCAACCACATCAAATCTGCTCCGATATCAGCAGTCTTTAACTATTTAGCGCTAATCCAAACAGCAATTTGTTTATGCAAATGAGACATCTAATTTTGAATTAGTACAAAACTCTGTTCCTAATGCTATTAGCGGAGAAGTACGTCGCATTTACTGAAGAATGGGTGGAAATTAGAGGGCTGCGCTCCTATCAGCAGAACGCAAGCCCTGGGAGCATTACCTTTCAATGAAGATGTGTGGGGAAGAAAAAGGGAATTGTAAAAATGTAATCATTACATTTATTAGTGCTTAGCCGTGACAAGTTTATTCTAATATGGTTGTTGCCATTGGCTACCGGCCTTGATATATCGGTGCCTGAGAGTTTCCACAGATGTGGAGAACAGAAACTTGAGGAAACTGAAGAAAACCACAAGGGAGAAAATCAGGGAGGGAGGGGGAGGAGGCCGCCATTCGAAGTGGGTCACAAGGCTTCAAAGGAGCGTTTCCATCAAGAGGCTGATCTGGGATGGAGAGAAAGAGGCTCCCTGGGGACGCCGGTTCCATGGATTTAAACAGATGTAAGGTGGAGACACAAAAGATCTACCGAATTGGGCCCCCCGGAAGACTCTTTGGACCCTTCGTTGTTCAGGGTTCAGAAACAGAGGGAGGACTTTGGTTTTGACAGTTTGAGATTAAGAACATAACAACAAGCCAGCTGGATCAGACCAGAGTCCATCTAGTCCAGCACTCTGCTGCACTGCGCAGTGGCCCACCAGGTGCCTTTGGGAGCTCACGTGCAGGAAGTGAAAGCAAGCGGCCAGCTACTGCTGCTGCTGCTCCCCGAAAGCACCTGGTCTGTTAAGGCATTGCAAGCTCAGATCAAAGAAGGGGATCAAGATTGGTAGCCATAAAATCGACTTCTCCTCCATCAAATCTTCAATGGATGCTTTTACCTGGTTCTCACAGTATTGTGAGTAAGAGAAAAATTTCTCTCCTGTCAGCTTTTTTTCACCCCAGGCATAATTTTTATAGGACTTCAATCCTATCCCACCCTCAGACGTCTCCTCTCCAAACTAAAGAGTCCCAAACGCTGCAGCCTCTCCTCTTAAGGAAGGTGCTCCAGTCCCTCAGTCATCCTCGCTGCCCTTCTCTGCACTTTTTCTATCTCTTGACATAATCCCCTTTTTTTTGAGGATGTGGCTGCACCAGGAACTGAGACACAGTACATCAAGAGATGTGAATTAGCACCACTGCTTTATATAAGGGCATGACAATCCTTGCAGTTTTATTCTCAATTCCTTTTCTAATGATCCCCAGCATAGAATTTGCCTTTTTCACAGCTGCCATGCATTGAGTTGACATCCCCATGGAACTATCCACTAAGACGCCCAGGTTGGAAGCCACCTGAGTCCACCATGGACAGAACATCAAAGAACCTGATGGCGCCTTGAAGTCTAATATATTTTGATGCTAGATTTGAGTCCAGTAGCACCTCAGAAGCCAACATGATTTTGGGGATCTGACAGTGGCGTATCTGCCAGAGGGACATGGGGGGGGGGTTTCAACTGACCCCGGGTGACACCCATTTGATCACGCAGGGGGCGCTGGGCAGGCCCGCGGCAGGCTGCTCCTTCAGCCGGCAGAGGAGGGCGGTGGTGGTCCCGGACAGCCTGGCGGGGAGGGGTGCCCAGCGAGCCCACAGCAGGCTTTTGTTTTCAAAGTACAAAAGAGAGCAATAGGAAGGGCAGAGGTGGCCATTAGGGAGGGCTGGCTGGCCCACAACCAACTTTCAGAGGGTCCACGACCCACTTCGGGGTCCTGACTCACAGGCTGTGAAACACTTATTAAGTGGAACCTAAATGGTCCTTGTCTAGACCAGGGGTCGGCAACCTGTGGCTCTCCAGATTTACATGGACTACAATTTCTCTTTATCCCAGCCCCTACAAAGCATGGCCAATCAATGGATTTCACCTGGACCATGCTGGCAGGGGCTGATGGGGATTGTAGTCCATGAACATCTGGAGAGCCACAGGTTGCCAACCCCTGGCCTAGACCCACGAGGAGCAAACTTGGAGAGTGGAAAGCACAGCAAACAGAAGCTAACGGGAAGAACACAGCTGTCCCAGAGAGAAAGAGAGAGACTCTTTAACGTGTGTATTGCCGGTTTAAACGTCATTTTAAGATTCTTTTTTTGTTCAAATTTATTTTAGCATTGACAAGGGGGGCTGTATCTCGCAGTCCCTCTGACTCATTTTGGACGAACTCACCCACTCAACTTTGCAACCTTATGTTTTATTTTTTAGTAGCAGTAAGACGGAAGACTGAAAGAAGACTGAAAGAAAACGTGGAAAGCTAACCTGGAAAACTCCTAGATTAGCAGCCCTACACAGGACGACACCCCTTCTGAGCCCACTGACTTCAGCGCACCGAAAAGAGTGTAACTCTCTTAAGGATCACCCCATAACTATAGCTACCCTGTTTCCCCGAAAATAAGACATCCCCGGAGAATAAGACGTAGTAGAGGTTTTGCTGAAGTGCTAAATATAAAGCATCCCCCAAAAGTAAGACTTAGCAAAGTTCTTGTTAGGAAGCATGCCCGACGAACAGAACACCAGAGCATGCAGCTGTGGAGCGGAAAAATAAGACATCCCTTGAAAATAAGACATAGCGCATCTTTGGGAGCAAAAATTAATGTAAGACACTGTCTTATTTTCGGGGAGACACGGTAAAAGCATTAGACCGTTTTTGTGACAAAAATTCAAAGTTTGGCTGGCAGCCACAGATGCAGGCGAAACGTTAGGAACAAGATCTACCTGACCACGGCCACACAGCCCGGAAAACCCACCCCAACCTGTTGAAACCGGCTGTGAAAGGCTTCAACAACGCTAGGAGAAGGTTGCGGGGGAAGGTGGAAAGCGGGCAGGCAAACTGCATGAAAACCCACTGGTGACAGAGCCAATGACAGGGAACGAGGCAATTCTCAACTGGATTCTGAAAAATACACGCACACACACACACACACACTCCCTTTGACACCGTCCTCCCAGCTGGAACGGAAATGCTCCAAGCCCATTAATCTAAGTGAAAAACGCTTGTGGCCCCCAGATCAGCTTTTCTGGCAAGTAGCTGGGTTAATTTAGCAGAGCGAGAAGCACTCAGCTGTGCTCCAAGCGGCCCAGGGCACAATCCGTTTCACACTCACTGTGCGCCTGTCTTCCTGTGTAAGCGACGGGGAAGATGACCATTTGATGCAAAGGGGAGAGGGCCGGCTGGAGTCGAACAAGGCACGAAACAATCACCGTCTAAACTCTGATGCACAAAACGAGGCGTTAAATAGGGGAACTGCAGGCGCTCCGGCTGGGTTTTCCTGCTCTCAGCTTTGAGGCTTCCAGCGGCAGGTTCAGTGCCCACACGCGGGTTAACTGATCCATGCTCAGATCAGAAGAAGAAGAAGAGTTTGGATTTATATCCCCCCTATCTCTCCTGCAGGAGACTCAAAGGGGCTGACAATCTCCTTGCCCTTCCCCCCTCACAACAAACACCCTGTGAGGTGGGTGGGGCTGAGAGAGCTCCCAGAAGCTGTGACTAGCCCAAGGTCACCCAGCTGGCGTGTGTGGGAGGGCACAGGCTAATCTGAATTCCCCAGATAAGCCTCCACAGCTCAGGCGGCAGAGCTGGGAATCAAACCCGGTTCCTCCAGATTAGATACACGAGCTCTTAACCATCCCGGTTTGATTACTGCAATGCGCCCTCTATGGGGCTGCCTTTGAACACCGGCTATGAAATTCACTTGGTCCAACATCAACAGACTTGAAGCTGCCTTACACTGAAGCACAGCACTGGACCATCAAGGCCGGGGTTCACTTTCCGGGGATTCAGGATTTCTTATCATCTGTTGCCTGGTCCTTTGTTGGAAATGCCAAGGATTGAACCCAAGACCTTCTGTATGCCAGGCAAATACTCTACCACTGAGCCATAGCTAGATTACCATCAGGGGTTGGTTGCGGGCATTATATCGCCCCTGTGCCGGAAGAAGTCCGCCGACGGTCTCTCTCTTCGCCAGCACTGTTCAAAGTGGCGATTCATATCTTTAAGGCCCTCAATGGGTGGGGGTCCTGGGGGGTCCGCTGCCTCCCGCCCAGTGGTGGGATCCCAAAATTTTAGTAACAGGTTCCCATGATGGTGTGATTCAAACAGTGGCATAGCGCCAATGGGGCTGGGCGGGACACAAAGGGGGCGTGGCTGGGCATTCCGGGGGGCGGGGCATTCCTGGGTGGGGCTGTGGCAAGGACGCAGCCGCTGCGCCGGTCCTTGGACGAGGAAACGAATGCACGCAGGCGCAGGCTGCCACGCATGCCGGTGCACCTCCTGCTAGACTGCGTCAAGTCCTGCGCGCTACTGCTGAGAGGAGGGGCGTCACTAAGGCAAAAACCACGTGGCAAAACCACCACTTAGTCACCCCCTCTCAGCACACACAAATAATGAGTAACCTACTCTCGGGAACCTGGGAGAACCTGCTGGATCCCACCTCTGCTCCTGCCCCGCTGAGTTCCTCAGGTAGGACTCTCCCTCCTCAATCCTGCACTCTGCTGGCACCGAGCAGATCTCTGGAGAGGCAGAACACGCATATTCTAAAAACACAAACACACAGCTACTCTCCAATGCATCCACATATTTATGACATTTCTAGTCTCTCTAGGAACCAAAAGGTTTAAAAAAATTGGTTTTAAAAATGTAATGTTCTTTTTATTACACCGTGCCTGGTAACTAAAATTACAAACAAGACCTACTAAAACTCAAATTAAATTCGATCTCAACAGGTGCGCTTCCAGTGTATAACGCTTGAACAGTCAAGAATGGTTTCACTTATGGGTTCACAAAAGATCTGACACATTTCAACGCATGCGGCCCCTTCCGCACCTGCAGAGTAACGCACTTTCAATCCACTTCCAATGCACTTTGCATCTGGATTTTACTGTGCGGAAGAGCAAAATCCACTTGCAAACGATCGTGGAAGTGGATTGAAAGTGCATTATTCTGCAGGTGCGGAAGGGCCCTCAGGAAGAGTCTTCTTCAGAGGTCAGCAAAATACACACACACAAACAAGAATCTTTCAAAATCCACAAACTAAAGTTTCTTACGCAGGCCGGGAAATCTGCATGTGCATTTGTATTAAATAGTAGCTCCCACTAAAAAACCCAAAAATTTTGTTTCAAAAATGCCAAAGAGCCACCTTTTCTTCTATTCGCCACTAAAGTGTGGTGGCGAACCTTTGGCACTCCAGATGTTATGGACTACAATTCCCATCAGCCCCTGCCAGCATGGCCAATTGGGTGGTTGTAGGCCATCTTGGCCCTCCCCTGTTCAAGCGGTTTTTTTCTATGGGGACCCAGTGTTCAGATGCTCAGGAAGCACCATCAGCTCTGTCAGCATGGCCACTGGCCATGCTGGTAGGGCCGGGATGGGAATTGTAGTTCCTGAACATCTGAGAGCCGCAGGTTCCTACCCTGTCTCTGCTTGGTAGACCTGGTGTGTTCTTCTACATACCAGGGCTACACCCCATCAGTCGCTTCGTCAGCATGGCCAATTGGCCATGCTGGTAGGGGCTGATGGGAATTGTAGTTCCTGAACATCTGAGACGCAGGTTCCCTACCCCCGTCTCTATGGCAGGTACTGCCCACGCTAAAATTGCAAGGGTTAACATTCCCAAGATAGAGTTCTCAGAGCCTCGTGAGAATTCCTTTGAGCTCTTGGGTCCCTTCCAGAGCTTCGTTATTAGGGTTAGGTTTGTTTTTTCAGCATGTTATTGTGTGTTTGGTTGTGGTTCCATTGTTCTTGTCTCATTTTGGTGGGAGGTCTGATCCCTCGGCCTAGGTCAGATACTGTGGAACCCAAGACAAGCTTAGCGACCCTCAAATTTCCTACAGGAAGTGACCAAAGTATATTTCCTGCCTCCTTGATTGACGGTAGAGAACGTGTAGTCCATAACATCTGGAGTGCCAAAGGTTCGCCACCACGGCACTCCTGATTTAAAGTAAAATCCCAGTGCGTGTTCTCATGTGCACCAAAAAATCAAGGTGTAACAATCCCAGTTTAAGTGTTATAGGCTGGAAGTGTGCCTATTGAGATAACACTTAATTTGAGTCTTAGTGTGACTGATTTTTAATTTTAATTACTAGGTGTTGCGCAATAACATAGCTATCCATCTGGAATTGGGCATAAATGTTGCACTTGATTTCTTGAACTTCATGCAAGGATCTGGATCCTTAACCACGGGTATCTCCCAAGATAACGCGGCAGTTGTTTCACAAGCACAAAGTGAATAATTTGGAGAAATGCTCTGCTGTTGTCCTGCTTGCTATCAGAAGGAGGAGGAGGAGGAGGAGGAGAAGAAGAAGAGGAGGAGGAGGAGTTTGGATTTATATCCCCCCTTTCTCTCCTGCAGGAGACTCAAGCCTCCCCCACCCCATTTCCTGCCACGAGCATTATTTCTCTCTGGCTGAAGCTAATATCTGCAAAGGCTTGACTTCCGCATCTCGGTTTCTTCCTCTAACGCAAGGAGTCTTGGCAAATTCCAGCAGTCTCATCCAGAAACAGCAAGCCTAAACTAAACTCCCCCACCCCACACCTCGAAGAGGTGAAAGCGATCCCCCGAAACGGATACCTTCCGACGCCACGGTCTCTTCCTGTACCGAGCAGCAGGAAATAAGTGCTGAGGGCTGCTGACTCTCGCGCAGGGGAATCACGGGAGTGAGCGATAAATATTTAATGCCCGAGGGAGAAGCAGGTACCAAAAGCAAAGTCACAGTGGAGAGCGACTGCCAGGGGAAGTGGGCCTGAAGTATGGGCATGGGGGGGAGGGGGGAGCCCTTTGCTGGTTCCATCTCACAGGAAGCCACTGGGGACCACTAGTTGCCCACCCATCCCATTGCAAGGATCAGCAAATGAAGAAGAAGAGTTTGGATTTATACCCCACCTTCCTCTCCTGTAGCGAGGCTCAAGGTGGCTTACGAGTTTCTTTCCCTTCCTCTCCCCACAACAGACACCTTGGGAGGGAGGTGGGGTTGAGAGAGTCCTGAGAGAACTGTGACTAGCCTAGGGTCCCCCAGCAGGAATGTAGGAGTGCGGAAACACACCTGGTTCACCAGTTAAGCCTCTGCCACTCAGGTGGAGGAGTGGGGAATCAAACCCGGTTCTCCAGACTAGAATCCACCTGCTCTTAGCATAAGCATTTTATTGTCATTGTGCACACACAACAAAATGTACAGCAGTATTCCTCGATGCACACAATTTCAGACTCATACCCCATCCTCACTTCCCCCTTCCTCCATCCATCCCTACACAGCCCCAAACACATCAACATGAAGCCGCGGAGTTCAGCATCGCCACAGCTCTAGAGTAGAAGCTGTCTCTAAGCCTCTTTGTCCTAGTTTTGATAGACCTTGTCATACGTCAATGCTTGGGATGGTAACAGTTTGTTCAAAAAGAGAGTGTTCTGGATGAGACGGGTCTCTCGGAATATTTTGGGCTTTCTTTAGGCTTCGGGAATGATAGAGTTCTTCCAAGGAGGGGAGAGGGCAGCCGATAATCCTCTGGGCAGTAGTGATCACCCTTTGGAGCGCCTTCCTATCTGCCACTGTGCAACTGGAGAACCATACACAGATGCAGTAGGTTAAGACACTCTCTATAGCACAGCAGTAAAAGGACACCAGGAGTTTTCCATTCAGTTGTTGTTTCCTTAAAAGTCTCAGATAGCACAGTCTCTTAACCATTACACCACAGTGAACAAAATACTCCTCCTCTGAGCCACTTCTGCAAAACAATTCATATGAATAAAGATATAAATTAGTATTATTGATGAAGAAGGGCTGGTTTGGATTTTTTTTTTCCACTACAAAGAATTGTTTTAGGAAAACCCGTAAGCTAAGTGATCGTTTTGCTACACGAAGATACCCTCCCAGCTCGATAGTTGCATTACACAAATTAATACTAATTATGCATTTTAACTCTTAGATCTTCCCAAACAGCTCTAGACAGGAACTGGAGTCAACAAAGCCCCCCAGCCATAAAGAAAGACCACCGCATTCAAAATTACACGCGGCAAATTATAAATGTCTGCAAAATCAGCGGGGGTTGCTTTACGCTCTCTGACTGTGCCCTGACCACACTAACTGAGCGTTCCTGGAATCGGGAACTTCTTAAAAATGCGGGCTTTGCAAAGAGAGTTTCACGGTGGCGGGAAGAGAAATAAGAGGGTGAAAAGTACCTGGGAGTGACGAAAAAGAATTACCCAAACCAAGAACAGGGTCGATATACCTCTGAGGATGCCAGCCACAGATGCAGGCGAAACGTTAGGAACAAGATCCACCAGACCATGGCCACACAGCCTGGAAAACCCACCAGAACCAGTTGAGTCCGGCTGTGAAAGCCTTCAACAATACAAGAACAGGGTTGTTTCATTACTCTTTTGCCAGAATTACCAAATGGAACTGGCTTCTTTCTTTCTTTCTTTCTTTCTTTCTTTCTTTCTTTCTTTCTTTCTTTCTTTCTTTCTTTCTTTCTTTCACAGTCAGAGTTGTTTCCAATATGGATTCATTACACACACACACACACACACACACACACACACAATACAATGCAATATAATCCAATACAAATACAATATAGTCCAGTGATAGCGAACCTTTTCGAGACCGAGTGCCCAAAGTGCAACCCAAAACCCACTTATTTATCGCAAAGGGCCAACATGGCAATTTAACCTGAATACTGAGGATTTAGTTTAGAAAAAACAGTTGGCTCCGAGGCGTTACTCAGGAGTAAGCTTGGTGGTAGTTGGTGGCTTTGCCTTGAAGCAACCGTGCAACTCTTCCAACGGGTGAATCACGACCCTAGGAGGGTTTACTCAGAAGCAAGCACTATTGCCAGCAACTGAGCTTACTCCCAGGTAAAGGATTACACTTTAGTTCTTTGCATGAAAATCAGTGGGGTTTAACAGCGCTTAACAGGGTTACCTACACTGCTTCCCAAAACTAGGTCTAAGGTTTAATGCTAATAATCGAGCCCAGCGGCCCAGGCCAGCTTAGATGTGGGGGGGGGGCACTCTGTTTGCGTGTGCCCACAGAGAGGGATCTGAGTGCCACCTCTGACACCCGTGCCATAGGTTCGCCACCACTGATATAGTCAGTCATGACACCTAAAAACAGCCCCACCAAGGAATGGGCTAGTCAGTTCAACGGAGACCGTTTGGCCTTCAGATCAACCAAAAAGAAAGAAAAGGGGCAGGGGACGAGAGATGAGCTAACTACCACTACTGTCCTCCAACACCGGCCTGGTAGAAGACTTCATCTTCCAAGCCCCACAGAATTGCCCCAGAAGTCTTCTTCATGCCTGCATGTGGAACAATGCCCTCCTCCTTTGGAGGTCTTTAAAGAGAGGCTGGATGGCCCTCTGTCAGGAAGAGTGATTTGATTGTGTGTTCCTGCATTGAAGGGGCCTGGACTACATGGCCCTTCTGGTCTCTTCCAACTCTATGATTCTAGGTTTGCCACAAAGAAAAGCATGTCGATAGTCCAATGACTACATCTGCTGCCCCTTGTGGAGAGAACACCCTCCCAGAGGACCAGTACAGGACACACACACCCCTCTGCTCCTTCCCCCAAATCCTCCCTCCAAACAAGTCTGGAACAGTGGAGTAGGGGTTAGGGAGACCCAGCTTCCAACCTCCCCTCTGCCTCAGAGGCTTGCTGGATGCTCGGGAGCAACAGCCGCAGAAGGCCGTTGCTTTCACATCCTGCATGTGAGCTCCCAAAGGCACCTGGTGGGCCACTGCGAGTAGCAGAGAGCTGGACTAGATGGACTCTGGTCTGATCCAGCTGGCTTGTTCTTATGTTCTTATGGTGACTTTGGGGCAGCCTCAGGGATCTCCAAGAAGAAGAAGAAGAAGAAGAAGAGTTTGGATTTATATCCCCCCTTTCTCTCCTGCAGGAGACTCAAAGGGGCTGACAATCTCCTTGCCCTTCCCCCCTCACAACAAACACCCTGTGAGGTAGGTGGGGCTGGGAGGGCTCCAAGAAGCCGTGACTAGCCCAAGGTCACCCAGCTGGTGTGTGTGGGAGTGCACAGGCTAATCTGAATTCCCCAGATAAGCCTCCACAGCTCAGGCGGCAGAGCTGGGAATCAAACCCGGTTGCTCCAGATTAGATACACGAGCTCTTAACCTCCTACGCCACTGCTGCTACGCCACAACAAGGATTGTTGTGATAAAACAGAGCAGAGGAAAGCTCTTGCAAGCTGTTTTGGGTCCCCGTTGAAGAACTCAAAGCAAGAGTTCGGCAGCCTGGGAGCTGTCCTTGGTCCTGCATCTTCTACTGCCCAGCTTCTCTTCTTGACTTCGACGAGCCTCCAGTCCAGTAGGCCTCCTTGCCTCTTGAGTACAGTAGTACCTCGAAAATCGGTGCCTTCGACAATTTCAGAAATCGACGATTGCCAGGCGCTGATTTCTGCCCTCAAAAATCATCATCCGCCTCGATTTTCGGCGGCCGCCGAGGTACACAAACGCTGTTGCGCATACGCAAACGCCATTTTCAAAAATCGCCGATAATCTCCGGATGGATTATCGGCGATTTTCAAGGTACCCCTGTAGACCACAACTGCCAGCTGCTTCCCAGCTGCCTATCAGGTGGACTTTTTCTTTGGGTTCCAACATGCTAGTACTAGAGACACACCTCAACCTTTGGCGGAGGGGCAAGCAGGCATGCTCTACCGTTGAGAAGGAAGTCAGATGTCATTTTCACAACGGTCCAAAGGCGTCGGCAAGGTCAAGGGACTGCTGACATATGAACAAGGAAATGCATCTTTTCTCCTGTGCTCAAAGCCTAGCTGGGCCTTTACCCATCACGAGACTTCCGCATACTGAGCATGAGATGGTCAGAATTTCAACAGGCAGAAAGTGCTACCAGAGATATCAGATAGAGGGCTGTACCCCAACACTTTCCTTGGCAAAAGAGTGAAGGCTTCCTTATTCAGAAGGGAAGGATCCATCCAGAGGTGGGATCCAGCAGGTTCTCACAGGTTCCCGAGAGTAGGTTACTAATTATTTGTGTGTGCCGAGAGGGGGTTACTCATTGGTGGTTTTGCCACGTGATTTTTGCCTTAGTTACCCCCCTCCTCTCAGCAGTAGCGCGCAGAACTTGAAGCAGTCTAGCAGGAGGTGCAGTGGCGTGCGTGGCAGCCTGCGCCTGCATGCATTCATTTACCACCCAAGGACCGGCGCAGTGGCTGCATCCTTGCCACAGCCCCGCCTAGGAATGCCCCGCCCCCGGAATGCCCGGCCGCGCCCCTGGAATGCCCCGCCCAGCCCCATTGGCGCTACACCACAGTTTCAATCCCACCACCATGGGAACCTGTTACTAAAATTTTTGGATCCCACCACTGGATCCATCCGTAGGTTTGCAAGACCAGAACAGTCTGAATGATCCATAGTCCCTTCAGCATGACTCCTCAATGATTCTACGACTGGTTTTCTAATCTTTGAATCCTAGTCCTATTGTATTGTTTACTGGTTGTTTCATTCTACCTGGCTCCATTGTTTCACAGGTTATCTATTTACTTTATAACGCACCCTTCTCTCCCAATGGTAACCCAAGGCAGATTTGCATCATTCTCCTGAGAGCCAGCATAGCGTAGTGGTTAAGATCAGGTGCACTGTAATTGGAGAACTGGGTTTGATTCCCCACTCTCCCACTTGAGCTGTGGAGGCTTATCTGGGGAACCAGATAACTCCAACACATACCAGCTCATACCTTGGGCTAGTGACAGTTCTTCAGAGCTCTCTCAGCCCCACCTACCTCACAGGGTATTTGTTGTTTGGGGGGGGGGGAGGAAAGGAAATTGTAAGCCCCTTTGAATCTCCTTACAGGAGAGAAAGGGGGGATATAAGTCCAAACTCCTCCTCTCCTTCTCTCCTCTGTTTTATCCTCAAAACAGCTCTCTGAGTGTCATGCCCTTGGGCCGTTCAATAACAAGACTCTGTATTCAGTTGATTTCTTTATTGCGAAACAGCATCAGGAATAAGCAGTTCAATGTAGCAAAATGCAAAGTGATGCATAGGGGCAAAAAATCCAAACTTCACATACACGCTACAGGGGTCAGTGCTATCAGTCACAGACCAGGAAAGGGATTTGGTGGATAGTTCCATGGGAATGTCAACTCAATGCATGGCAGCTGTGAAAAAGGCAAACTCTATGCTGGGGATCATTAGGAAAGGAGTTGAGAATAAAACTGCAAGGATTGTCATGCCCTTATATAAAGCCGTGGTGCGACCACACTTGGAGTCCTGTGTCCAGTTCTGGTTGCCACATCTCAAAAAGGATATCGAAGAGATAGACAAAGGGCAGAGAAGGGCAACGAGGATGATTGAGGGACTGGAGCACCTTCCCTATGAGGAGAGGCTGCAGCGTTTGGGACTCTTTAGTTTGGAGAGGAGACGTCTGAGGGGGTCTGCGGGAAGAAGAAACTGCCTCCCCCCAGGTCAAAACAACCAAAACAACAAAAGGAAGCACGGGGTGAGGCAGGAAGAAGCAATCCCCTGACAAGGGGGTGGGGGGTGGGGCAGGCATAAGCAGGTAGGAACGAACAAGCAGCTTCCAGGGTTGCTTCCACCTAGCAGCTCCCCCCCCCCAAAAGAAAACACCCTTTAATGGGTGCAGGTTATTAAGAGAGACTCCAGCATCACAATCATCACATCATCTAAGACAGTGAGCTGCATAAAGTTTCCTAAAAGAAACATTCTCACAATACTAGAACCAGGGGGCATTCATTGAAAATGCTGGGGGGAAGGATTATGACTAATAAAAGGAAACACTTCTTCACGCAACGTGTGATTGGTGTTTGGAATATGCTGCAGCAGGAGGTGGTGATGGCCACTCACCTGGAGAGCTTTAAAAAGGGCTTGGACAGATTTATGGAGTTGATCTATGGCTACCAATCTTGATCCTCCTTGATCTGAGGTTGCAAATGCCTTAGCAGACCAGGTGCTCGGGAGCAGCAGCAGCAGCAGCAGAAGGCCATTGCTTTCACCTCCTGCAGGTGAGCTCCCAAAGGCACCTGGTGGACCACTGCGAGTAGCAGAGAGCTGGACTAGATGAACTCTGGTCTGATCCAGCAAGCTCCTTCTTATGTTCTTATGTTCTTAATGGAAGTATTAGGTTAAATACGCAAGGAACAGACAGTGCATTCCCATGCAGAGATGGACCAATCAGACAACACGGGCTTTGCACTCTGGGGCTGCATAAAGAAGCTGAATCAATCCGTCTCTTATGGTTATAGCCACAAAATTAGTATGCATGTTTATTTAGGAAGTAATAATGGAAAGTTCAGATGAAAATCAATTATTTCTACCAGCCTTTTCTCTCTTGATGATTTAAGCGGCCTTCGATTTGAATCCATCCGCTCGGCAGCTGGCCCTCCCACCTCCAGGGAGAATTACCTGGCTGGCCTTCTACCAACTCTCTACCTAGAGCACCGCCTAAAATTAATTCCCAGCTACATGAATATGAGGGCAACTGCATTTCTCTTCTATCCTTGACCTTTCCAGAGCCAGCGTGGTATAATGGTTAAGAGCCAGTGGACTCTAATCTGGAGAACCGGGTTTGACTTCTCATCCCTCCACATGAGCAGCCGAACTCTTATCTGGTGAACTGGATTTGTTTCCCCGCTCTTCCACGTGAAGCCTGCTGGGTGACTTTGGGCTAATCACAGTTTTCTCAACTCCCGAGCTGCGGCCCCGCCCCAAAGTTGGGGGAGCAGTGGGGAGGTCAGAGGCATTGGGGGTCACCTACCAAGAAGAATACTTACCTTTCACAATATTGTTTTTTTTTCGTAACTTTTATTTTGCATTTTGTTATTAATGACATGCATGAATAATAGCATCAACAGCAAACAATATATAATAGAATTATAAATCTGAAATATATCTAAGTAAATACAAAAGTTTGATGCAATTAAATAAATTCATTCTATAATCTGTCTATATAAGGAGCGACTTCTCCTTCAAAAGAACACAATTAATTCTCAAGTAGTGTACACTACTTTCACAACATTGTTGACACACACAGCAAGCCGCTGAAGGCCGCCTCTTTTCGACAGAGGATAAACTGTAGCATCTTGGAGAGTTTCTTCTACAGAGGCCTACCTTTGACACCTCTTGCCAACAGTCGAACGTGCACTGCCATTCATAAGAACATAAGAACAAGCCAGCTGGATCAGACCAGAGTCCATCTAGTCCAGCTCTCTGCTACTCGCAGTGGCCCACCAGGTGCCTTTGGGAGCTCACATGCAGGAGGTGAAAGCAAGGGCCTTCTGCTGCTGCTGCTGCTCCCGAGCACCTGGACTGTTAAGGCATTTGCAATCTCAGATCAAAGAGGATCAAGATTGGTAGCCATAGATCGACTTCTCCTCCATCAATCTGTCCAAGCCCCTTTGAAAGCTATCCAGGTAAGTGGCCATCACCACCTCCTGTGGCAGCATATTCCAAACACCAATCACATGTTGCGTGAAGAAGTGTTCCCTTTTATTAGTCCTAATTCTTCCCCCCAGCATTTTCAATGGATGCCCCCTGGTTCTAGTATTGTGGGAAAGAGAGAAAAATTTCTCTCTGTCCACATTTTCTACCCCATGCATAATTTTATAGACTTCAATCATATCCCCCCTCAGACGTCTCCTCTCCAAACTAAAGAGTCCCAAACGCTGCAGCCTCTCCTCATAGGGAAGGTGCTCCAGTCCCTCAATCATCCTCGTTGCCCTTCTCTGCATTTTTTCTATCTCTTCAATATCCTTTTTGAGATGCGGCGACCAGAACTGGACACAGTACTCCCAAGTGCGGTCGCACCACGGCTTTATATAAGGGCATGACAATCCTTGCAGTCTTATTCTCAATTCCTCTCCTAATTATCCCCAGCACAGAGTTTGCCTTTTTCACAGCTGCCATGCATTGAGTGGACATTCCCATGGAACTATCAACTTCCCTTGGCTGAAACCCACCCAGCACAGAAACACAAGACAGAGTCTGTTCCAACCTGACAAGAAAGGGGCTCCGGGTGCCTTGGAATCCCCCCCTCCCATGCTCAGAGCACCAGAACCCCCAGGAGTTCCCGTTGCCACCCCCAGCCAGGCCTTATAGCCTGGAACGTGCTCACTTCTGGAAGAGTCAGAGCCGGAGAGGGGGGCAAACTCCCAAACTGTCCCTGTAATTTGCTCCAGTAACCTTTAGAGCTGTTTTCCCCTGCTGGAGACACAAAGACGGAGGGGAACGGCGCCAGGAAGTTACAATCCTGCTTCAGCAGTTTTCATTCTCTCTCGGTGCTCTTGCTGTCTTGCCAGCCTGCTTGCAGAAAAAGACGGGGGGGGGGGGAGAGACACCCTCCTGGCTGGTGCAGCACAGAAGGGGCGCTGGAGAAGACGGCTGAAGAGCATCCTCACTGGCAAGGGGGGGGGGTCACAAGGGCTCCCTGGCAGCAGAGCGGGGTGGGTGGTGGGGGGGGGGGGGCAGGGAGGTGCTTTTAAATACCTTTGAGACAAAAGCAGAATTCCTCATGGAAAGCACTGCGGTAAGTTCGAAAAGGTGGCTTTTGAAAATTAAACCTTCAACATAGCTAAAAAGGAGCAGCAGTGGCGTAGGAGGTTAAGAGCTCGTGTATCTAATCTGGAGGAACCGGGTTTGATTCCCAGCTTTGCCGCCTGAGCTGTGGAGGCTTATCTGGAGAATTCAGATTAGCCTGTGCACTCCCACACACGCCAGCTGGGTGACCTTGGGCTAGTCACAGCTTCTCGGAGCTCTCTCGGCCCCACCTACCTCACAGGGTGTTTGTTGTGAGGGGGGAAGGGCAAGGAGATTGTCAGCCCCTTTGAGTCTCCTGCAGGGGAGAAAGGGGGGATATAAATCCAAACTCTTCTTCTTCTTCTAACAAGCCCCTGGACCTTTACACTTTCTGTGAATTTCACACGCACACACAGCTTCCGAGTTTCAGGTCTTATCTGGACTGCCTTTTCTCAGGTGAGGAGGAGGAGGAGGAGGAGGAGGAGGAGGCGGCGGCGGCGGCGGCGGCAGCGGTGTTTGGATTTATACCCCACCTTTCTCTCCTGTACAGAGTCCCAAAGTGATTTACAGGCTCCCTTCTCTTCCCACAACAGACACCTTGTGAGGCAGGTGGGGCTGAGTCTCTGAGAGAGTTTGGAGAGAATTGAGACTATGATGGTAAAGGTAACAAAGATGTAGGTAATGTCTAAATAAGCACTAACACATAAAACACGTCACCCACTAAGCAGCCAATTTAGGTTTGGTATTTCTTAAATATTAAGGAACAACGCTCATCACATATAATTGTAATCATATATTTATCTCATATCAACAAATTTCATCATTCACTGTTGTATCATCACATGAATTATTTTTTCTCTTTTTCTATTCAATAATCTAAACATAAACAGTCCCTTCAAAGGTGTTTCCACATTCATTCAAATTCCAGGTTCTTGCAGTTGATCACAAAGTTCATTCATAAATATTGCGGTCTTCAATTCATTGTTATAAATGTAAATAAATGTGTATATATATATATATGTGTGTGCTTAATAAGTGATGGGTTTGATAGAACATTGAAATGAGCTATAAATTGATATGATGTAATATCCATTGAGAGATTACCTATAGAACACCTCATATGCAAGTAAATGGCAAATTGGCACTGATGAAGGCACCGAAGAGCGCAATTTCGTGCGATGCGTTCCTGCCAGCAATGAATTGAAGACAAATCAGTGCGAATGTGTATCCAAACAGATGTATGCTAGATGCTTCCTAGGAGGCAGTGGCGTATCTGCCAGAGGAACATGGGGGGCGCCTGGGGGGTGCCAGAAGCCACATCTATCGGCACTTTGGGGACATGGGGGGGCGCCGGGGGGGTGCCAGAAGCCATGTGCCAGAAGCCATGACCCCAGGTGTCCCCCCAGTGGGCTTATGGCTGGGAGCCTGCTGCAGGCAGCCCCTCAGCCCGGCCCCACCAGGCTGCTCCATCAGCCAGCAGAGGCTCCACCAGGTGAAGGAGCAGCCTGGTGGGGCTGGGCCAAGGGGCGGCCTGTGGCAGGCTCCCAGCCCGCTCGGCCTGGTCCCCGCAGGTCTGGCCCCGCCAGGCTGCCCAGGACCACCAGCTAAGGTAAGTGAGGCATGGGGAGCAAGGGGGGGGGGGCGCCCAGAGCAGGTGTTGTTCCAGGCGCCTTTTCCTCCCCGGTACGCCTCTGCTAGAAGGTGAAACCTGTTTCAGTCATGGACCTGCAACTTATAACCAAATGGATCAATCAGGCCAAACCACAAGACAAACCACTTTCAACGCTCCCCAAGCAGCTTTTGTGAATCGGGTGTTGCTTTCGTGAATCGGACCTTGGCTGACACTGTTCTCACTGACTCTTCTCAAGGAGGGCTGGATAGCGACTCTCAGCGTGAAATGCAAAATTAGAGGAAACGGTGCAAATGAGAAGCAATTACAACGAGGGGACAAAACAAAGCGGTTTGCAACAGAAGTCAAACCAGATTAATTATTCCTGTGAAAGGGAAGGAGATTTGAATGCGGCTTTTCCCCCAGATAGAAGAAAGAGTCTGAATAATTGGCCGCAAAAGATCAGTCATGCTCGGTACTCAATGGAACGGAGTGGCAGCGGAAACCCTATGCATGGCTGCGCACAAAGCCATTTTCCCACAAAAGGGAGAGGGGCTTCACCTGAGACCGAATTGTCCCCGTTGTATCCTTCTAAAGGCCTCGTTATCCTCTCTGGATGACTCTCAAAGATCTCCGCCCAATTCACTTGGCCGCAGAAAACGGTTATCTAACAGCCACACTGACGCTCAGCCGAGCCTCACCTATGGCTGCTCTGAGCGACATTCAACGCCAAGAAAGGTGGGAGGGGGGGGGCCGGGGGAAGGACACCTCTAAAAAGAAGGGCAGGGGTGCCTCTAAAAACAGCTTGTAGCTTTTCATTCGGCGTGGTGTCACGGCACTCCACCAAATTGTTATCCTAATGGAAAGGACGGCCTTTGGAAATGAACTGTATTGAGGAGAGAGGATAAAATTAATGAGATAATAGCCAGGCCAAGGACCAGAAGAATACGTCTGCCCTCCACACGAGGGGCTTGTAATTCCTTTTCTACAACACGAGCCCTCCGATCTAAAGACTTCTCCCATCCGTCCGGCCGGTCCCTGCTCCGACAGGAAATTTCATTAATGCTGGAAAATAGGAAAGGTATTAAGCGTGGATAATGAAGGCCGGCGAGGGAACAGTGCCTTAAGATAGTCTTCTTTCTAGCCTTTGTAATGGGAGGCATGAACTTTCCCTTCAAATCCATTTCTAATCCATTTGAAATACTACAGCAAATTATCTTCCCTTCAGCCCGAAAGCGGCCAGCCAATTTACTCCGAATGGAAGTGACAATGCAACAGAAGTTATCGCCATAACCTTGACTACACAAGGTTGAGGGTTGGTTTTCTCTCACCCCCAAAGTGGGGACAGAAAGCAAATTTTAAATGATTTTTTTTTGTAAAGGGGAGGGAGCGAGGGGAAAAGGGCGAAGGAAAATAGCTTCTCAAAAACACGTGTATGCGTGTGTGAGTGTCGGGTCCCTCTTAAGTGCCACCATTGAACGGTAAGGGAGGACGCAGGAGGGCTGCGTGCACACAACCCACAACACAAAGTCAAAGCTTTTGTTCTGGTCCGGGGCGGGGGAAGTTGGGATCTGACGGCTTGAAAGGAAGGTTAATAGCAACATTGCTGATAATCCCGCTGGAGATCTACTCTTAAATCCATTGGCAGTTGGACTGGAGCACCGCGAGAGCGCTGCCGGATGGAGAGAGCTGATCGGTCCCCGGTTCTAAGCACTGCAACTCCCATTTTTCCTCCTTTCAGGCTGCAAGCGTATTTGATGGCAGAAAATGCAATACGAAAAGCGGCCATTGCACACAAAACTCACGGGCACCTCCCGGCGATGCTCGCTGCCAGAAGCCACGTCTATTGGCAACAACTGAGGCCAAAGGAGACTTACTTGTCATTGGAACAATAAACGAGGCTGAGAGCTACAAGCCTCAAATGTAACTGAAGATCAGGGATTACAACACCTCCCTCCCTCCCTCCTTCCTTTCTCTATTTCTCTTCCTTCCTTCCTCTATTTCTCTTCCTTCCTTCCTTCCTTCCTTCCTTCCTTCCTTCCTTCCTTCCTTCCTTCCTTCCTTCCTTCCTTCCTTCCTTCCTTCCTTCCTTCCTTCCTTCCTTCCTTCCTTCCTTCCTTCCTTCCTTCGCTTTGTGTTTCTAGCACACAAGGTTTCAGGGGGAGGAATAACCCCCAAATCTCTAATCTGGAGAATTGGGTTTGATTCCACACTCCTCCACCTGAGTGGCGGAGTCTTATCTGTTGAGCCAGATGTGTTTCCACACTCCTACATTCCTTGGGTTAGTCACAGTTCTCTCCGAACTCTCTCAGCCTCACCTACCTCACAAGGTGTCTGTTGTGGGGAGAGGAAGGGAAGGCGTTAGTGAGCTGATTAGAGACTCCTTACAGGAGAGAAAGGGGGGGGAATAAATCCGAACTCTTCTTCTCTTCTTCTAGCATAAGAACATCAGAAGAACCCTGCTGGATCAGGTTCATCTCGCCCAGCATCCTGTCTCAAACAGTGGCCAACCAGTCCCTCTGAGGGTCCGCCAACAGGGCTCAGAGTCCAAGGCCTTCCCCTGATGTTGCCTCCTGGCCCTGGGATGTGGAGGTTGACTGCCTCTGAACATGGAAGTTCCCTATTATTATTGTTGTTGTTGTTGTTGTTGTTGTTGTTGTTGTTGTTGTTGTTGTATTGTATTGTATTGTATTGTATTGTATTTTATTTAATATACCGTCCTATCCCCAAAGGGCTCAGGGCGGTGTACAGTATAAAATATCACATATAAAAAACATACATACAATTTAAAACAATTAAATCCTAAAGCAGATTATGTCCCAATACAGTGTCCCACAAAACCTTTACACAACCCTCCCACAGTAAAAGAATAATGGGTCCCGATGCTGTTAGGGACCCATATAGAGCAGAGCGGGGCCGGGCTGGAGCACCCTCAGCGGCTGGTCTCTCCAAAGGCCCGGTGGAACAACTCGGTCTTACCAATCCTACGGAATTCTCCAAGGTTCTGCAGGGCCCGGACAGCTGGTGGGAGAGTGTTTCACCAGGCCGGCGCCAGAGCCGTAAAGGCAGGAGTGGAGGCCAGCTGCGTCATTGAGGGGCCAGGGACCTCCAGTAAGTTGGCCTCTGCTGAACGCAGAGATCGAGCCAGGACATATGGGGTAATGCGGTCCGGAAGGAACGAGGGTCCCAGGCCGTGTAAGGCCTTAAAGGTCAATACCCACACCTTGAAGATGATTCCCAATTCAACTATAAGCCCCACTGGATCAGACCAGTGGTCCCTCTAGCCCAAATTCCTGTCTCACAGAGTGGCCAACCAGTTCCTCTGGAAGAGGGCTCTGTAACCTGCAGCTCTCCAGATCTTCATGGACTACAAACCCCATCAGCCCCTGCCAGCATGGCCAATTCTAAATCCTGGAATAAAGCTACACAAAACTGCTCTACTGGGCTAAGTACAAACAGGTGATTACAAGAGGAGCCGCTGTTTGGAGAACTGGAGGTTTCAGGGCAGGGCAGGAGGCCTCTGAAATGGCAGGCTTTTCAATTTCAGCCTGGACATCTAGAGGCCTTCACCAGAGTCTGGACTGGCCCAAAGTGGGGAAAGGTCAGCCTAGCTCCTGGGCACAAATTCTACCTGCCTTGCAGGACCGGCAAGCCTGCCCCGCAGGGCCTGCGCGGCAGGAGCCAACCTCCTCCACTTTCTGGCTCCTTGCACCAGGCATCTGGCTTGGTGTTGAGAACAGATGCTCGGGAAGATGACTGGGGGAGCGTTCTTCCTGCACCCCCCAAAGACCTACCATTAGCAGCGGAACATGAAACGGACTCCTCGGCTGCGTCCCCTCCTCGGCAATTCCCCGGAACCGCCGCTGCGGAAGAGTCGCGCCTGTTCAGCACTCACCTCCGGAAACAATCCAGCGATTCAGCACAAAGTTGTCCCCCGGTAGCCATCCCAGTAATGATTTTCTCTCCCCTCCCACCAAGCCTCTGTTTCTCACTCCCTTGCCAGTGAACATTACCACTTCCAAAAGGCTTTTCCGCCTGTAAGCCTTTCCCCGGTGGGCAGGAACGGTGGGATTCCCCCAGTATCGAACACTGCTTTGGTTACCCACGATCCTTGAGAATTTCAGCTGATCCTGGGGGGAGCCGATGGATGCCAGGGGTGAAAACATCTGCCCAGATGCAAGAGTTTGGGAGCTGTGTGGGCTTGTGGATGCTCTCCAACTGGAGCAGAACGCAGAGCCAAACGCTCCTCAATCTTCAGTAGCTCGAGCCAAGAGTTCATTGTTATCATGTCCTCTGCAGTCCCTTGACCACAGCAAGCCACAGAAGGGACTTTCTTTCAGTCGATCAGGGGAGGGGAGCGGGGGGGCGGGGGGGGGGGGCTAGCAAGGTGGAAAAAACCAGACCCAAGAAAAGCATCCATGAAAACAAGGACATGCCACGCTCCAGTTGCGGGGAACCCTCTGCTACTAAGGCTGTGCTTTTTTGAAAGCCTAGCGGCTATTTTGGAAAATCGTTGCACTAAAATTTCACCGGTTCAAAAATGACAGTTGTCTGCAGAGACCAAGGATCGGGGTTTGGTTAAACCCCCATCAGTTGACAATTGCAGACACTTCAGCAAATCAGGATGGGTGAGTTTGTTGGCACTCAACCAAGATTTAAAGCTAGGATTTAAGAACATAAGAACATAAGAACAAGCCAGCTGGATCAGACCAGAGTCCATCTAGTCCAGCTCTCTGCTACTCGCAGTGGCCCACCAGGTGCCTTTGGGAGCTCACAGGCAGGATTTGTAGTTTGTTTTGATAAATTCAGTTTTTACTAACTGTGGCCTGCTGCGTTCTCTCAGTTCCCAAGCTGGGGATTTGGCACAGATATCTGGTAATCTAACCAGGGTTTGCTGCATGAGCTCCAGCTCACAAAATACAGCCCTGCCGCAACTACTGAAGTGCCCTTTACACGGACAACTAAAGCTAGATGAGGAAGAAGAGAAGAGTTTGGATTTCTCTCCTATAAGTAGACTCAAAGGGGCTTACAATCTCCTTTCCCTTCCCACCCCCCACATACAACAAACACCCTGCGAGGTGGGTGGGGCTGAGAGAGCTCCGAAGAGCTGTGACTAGCTAGCCCAAGGTCACCCAGCTGGCATGTGTTGGGAGTGCACAAGCTAATCTAGTTCACCAGATAAGCCTCCACAGCTCAAGCGACAGAGTGGGGAATCTAACCTGGTTCTCCAGAGGAAGGAAGGAAGGAAGGAAGGAAGGAAGGAAGGAAGGAAGGAAGGAAGGAAGGAAGGAAGGAAGGAAGGAAGGAAGGAAGGAAGGAAGGAAGGAAGGAAGGAAGGAAGGAAGGAAGGAAGGAAGGAAGGAAGGAAGGAAGGAAGGAAGGAAGGAAGGAAGGAAGGAAGGAGGGAGGGAGGGAGGGAGGGAGGGAGGGAGGGAGGGAGGGAGGGAGGGAGGGAGGGAGGGAGGGAGGGACGGAGTTTGTACAGACCTTCAGGTCACAGCTAACCTATGGAGACCCCACAGGATTCTCAAGGCAAGAGATGCTGGGAGGTGGTTTGCCATTGCCTGGACTAAGAGAACCAGGCCATTCACCTTAGCCCCACGTTTTCCCAACCACTGGTGGTTTTCCCAGCCCTCTGACCAGAGATCCTTTTCTCTGGAGCCCCTGGAGATGGCCCCCAGAGCCTCCTATGTGCACATCAGGACCTCTGCCACTGAGCTCTGAACAGAGACAACAGGTCCTGCGAGAGGGTTTTTTGCTCCCCTGTCCAGTCACTAAATCAGTCAGGCCAAGAGAAGAGATGTACCTGCACCTGCAAAACTGCTTACGGATCACTTATCGGCACAGCAAGCCCAGAGCTCAGGCTGAACGGCTCCGGCGACAGAAACAACGAGCAGAAGCAAATAACCTTTAATGTCCCGTGACATGCTCCAGCCTCCAACCGCCCCGTTCCTTTTTCAACCTCTTTATCTCCTGAGCCTCGCAAGTGACTTGGGGTGGGCTGGGCTGGGCTGGGCTGGGCTGGGCTGGGCTGGGGGTGTCAACAGCCTACCAATCTCCCTTTTATTACAATCACAATTACAATAGACCTTTATTGGCCTAAGGCAGTGGTGGCGAACCTTTGGCACTCCAGATGTTATGGACTACAATTCCCATCAGCCCCTGCCAATTGGCCATACTGTCAGGGGCTGATGGGAATTGTAGTCCATAACATCTGGAGTGCCAAAGGTTTGCCACCATGGGCCTAAGGTATACAAGCATGAATATAAACGGCTATTAAATGTAAAAGAGTTGTACATGCCGTCTATGAGTAGTTTTACATTCTAAGATCACACTTCATTTATAAAAATATAACATAGATGAAAAAATTTTGACCATTCCATTGTACACGGGATTGTGGACAGATATAATACAACTACACTGAAAAGGCAGGATTAAGATATTTCTAGCCATTCGTTATTCACAGCCTATTTACTAAAAAGGTATAACCTTCCCCAGGATCTATAAGGGAGCAGCAGTGGTGTAGTAGCTAAGAGCAGTGGCTAAGAGCAGGTGCACTCTGATCTGGAGGAACCGGGTTTGATTCCCAGCTCTGCCACTTGAGTTGTGGAGGCTGATCTGGGGAATTCAGATTAGCCTGTGCACTCCCACACACGCCAGCTGGGTGACCTTGGGCTAGTCACAGCTTCTCAGAGCTCTCTCAGTCCTGCCCACCTCACAGGGTGTTTGTTGTGAGGGGGGAAGGACAAGGAGATTGTCAGCCCCTTTGAGTCTCCTGCAGGAGGGGGCAAGGTTCCTCCCATCTGCTCACCTGGCCAACCATCACCTGGCAGTCAGATTCTATCACTGCCAGCTACCCAAGAGAGGGAAAGTAAAGACACCGCCCCCCCCCCCCCTTGCAGGCAGGACCAGAGAAGGACTCAGTTCAACTCTGGCCATGTCCTTGGTAAACCGACTTGGGAGCTACACAGCAGGCAAGAAATTAGTTAAACAACTGTGCATGCTCAATGCAAGCATCTGATCCAGCAACAAGCGGCCCCTGGGCGATGGCATGCAAATTCCACAGCAGCAAAAGACAGGAGGCAAAGCTGGGCACCCGAGCAGCTTGGCCGAAAATGGCAGGCTAAGTCAAGGCTTGGAGAGAAGTACAGGCAGGCAGTGAAAAGGGAAAGCCGCAGCCACCTTCCGTGGCGAGTGGACTGGTTGGGTGGCTGGGCCACGTGGTTGACCCCCAGGTTCTGCTAACGCGAACACACAAATGCATGAAGTGACCATCTATTGACTCAGACTCTTGGCCCATCAAAGTCAGTCTTGTCGACTCAGACTGGGTCTTCAGTAGTAGTTGTAGTAGTAGTAGTAGTAGTAGTAGTTGTAGTAGTAGTAGTAGTAGTAGTAGTAGTAGTAGTAGGAGGAGGAGGAGGAGGAGGAGGAGGAGGAGGAAGAGGAAGAGGAGGAGGAAGAGGAAGAGGAAGAGGAGGATTTATATCCCACCTTCCTCTTCTGTAAAGAGACTCAAGGTGGCTTACCAGCTCCTTTCCCTTCCTCTCCCCACAACAGACACTTGTGAGGTAGGTGGAGCTGAGAGAGTTCGGAGAGATCTGTGACTAGCCCAAGGTCACCCAGCTCGCATGTGTGGGAGTGCACAAGCTGATCTAGTTCACCAGATAAGCCTCTACTGCTCAAGTGGCAGAGCTAGGAATCAAACCCAGTTCTCCAGATTAGAGTGCGCCTGCTCTTAACCACGACACCACGCTGGCTCTCAGGTTTTTCCCATCACCTGTGCCTGGTCCTTTTAGCTGGAGATGGTGGGAACTGAATCCGGGACGCTCTAACGCTGAGCCTGGGACCCTCCCCAACCTGCCTCCGTCAAGAACTGCGTCCGAGTGGGTTATTTCAGAAAGCTATATTGACCAAAAGCTTAATTATTTGGGAGGATAAAACACCGAGGAGTTTCCCCGCTAATTTGAAAGCGCTGTTAATGTCAAGTTGCTTAATGGCAATCGCCTTTTTCTAATATAGCCTGGACTAGTTAACTAAACTGCAGTGACAAGAGAAACAATTTACTGATTGAGCTGTTCGTCACGCAGGGGAAGGAAGAAAAGCCAGAAGTCCGGGCAACAGGCCGCGCAAGCCCTTCCCCGTCACTCCCAGACGGCAAGAAAACACAAAGGGGGGGTTGACGGACGGCTGCTCCATAATTCTTGGATTTTCTTCCCACTCGCCTGCCCCACCTTTCAGGATCTGATTTAAACTTGACGTTCGCGACCCTAGAGAACTTGATCACTTGACTGCACGCAGGCCCAGCTGAACGACTCCCCGTGTGAAACAGCTACCGTATTTGTAAAACGGAGTTGCTCCTCCAGGAGTAAGGTTGAAGCAGCAACAAACAGTATACGCCCTTGGCCTGCCCTCCCCTGCGGACCACCCTGCGGTCCTCCTCCGACCTTTCCGTTCCTCCGGCCCGCTAAAAAGCATTGTTTAACGGATATGTTATTGCCATTAGGACATTATCCAGAAATTATATAGCTTAAATGTTTGGTTTCATGGTATTTAATATGATGATTTTTTTGTACTTCGTTTTACTTTGCTGACGATTACTGCTGGAGACCTTCCTGAGCCAGAAAGGAGAGGGGTGGTATAAAAACCCAAACAGCTGCTACACCAGATGGTGTGATGGTTAAGAGTAGGTGGACTCTAATCTGGAGAACTGGGTTTGATTCCCCACTCTTGCACCTGAGCTACCAACTCTTATATGGTGACTTAGATTTGTTACTGCACTCCTACATTCCCGCTGGGTGACCTTGGGCTAGTCACAGTTCTCTCTGAACTCTCTCGGCCCCACCTACCTCACAAGGTGTCTGTTGTGAGGGGAGGAAGGGGTTTGTAAGCCCCTTTGCATCTCCTTACAGGAGTCAAAGAGGAGGGGTATAAACAGATAAGCAAGCAAGCAACCTCCCAGGAGCAGCAGTGGCGTAGGAGGCTAAGAGCTCGTGTATCTAATCTGGAGGAACCGGGTTTGATTCCCAGCTCTGCCGCCTGAGCTGCGGAGGCTTATCTGGGGAATTCACATTAGCCTGTGCACTCCCACACACGCCAGCTGGGTGACCTTGGGCTAGTCCCAGCTTCTCGGAGCTCTCTCAGCCCCACCCACCTCACAGGGTGTTTGTTGCGAGGGGGGAAGGGCAAGGAGATTGCCAGCCCCTTTGAGTCTCCTGCAGGAGAGAAAGGGGGGATATAAATCCAAACTCCTCCCCCCCCCAAACGTTATATCCTGAAAGAGTTAAATTATTGGTCATAACTGTAACTTGCGTGCAAATTTCAGATGACCCCCCCCCCTTTTCTGATGCCACATCTGGAAGAAACCTAACCCTGCATTTGTGTAAATAATGCACATGAACACATGAAGTTTCCTTTTGGTCCAGCAAGGTCCGTATTTCCCACTCTTGCAGCAGCTCTCCAGGGTCTGAGCCAGAGGTTTTTCCCACCACCTACCGCCTGAGCATTTTAAGTGAAGACGCCGGGGATCGAACCGGGACCTTCTGCGTACAGGTCAAGCAAATGCTCTACCGCTGAGCCCCTGCCACTCCCCTGCATGTGCTCAGGTAGCAAGCCGGCGCAGGCTATGGATCGCTGTCCTGTGTAGGGGCTCAGCATGACCAGCAGCCTAAATGATGCAAGAGCCCGGCTGCGGAGAGTCGGATGGGCACGGGGTTTCGCTTGCTGCACCAGGATCCTCACTGAGGTGAGGCCTCCGGTGGGAGTCAAAGGGACCCTCCCCGGAAGCTCCTGGAAGCGGAGCAACCCCATCTCAAACAGGGCTAAGAATCTGGCAGTGTTGTTCCGAGGGGCTCCCCCCCCCCCGGCTCGGCCCACACTGGAACCCAGCAACCCATTTTCTCACTCCCGCCCAGAGTTTTTAGGAATTGGGTGGGAGCAAGTAAGGTTTTTACCCAGCCAGGTTCCTTTGACTATTGGAGGTTTGATTAGCCGTGCAGATCTAAAAAACAATATTGCTTTGGCAGCAGCCACTGGTAGCGGAGTCAGAAATGAATTATTCCATTTCTGATCTTATATTCTAATAAAGGTGAAGTTATGTTTTATTTCTTTAAAAGTTAGGTAGGAACAAGTTGTATTAGGTAGAAAGTAGGAATTGCAGTTGTGTTTTGTGTTTGTATCTGCGTGGAACCTCCTTTGCTCAAGGCAGGAATCCACCCCTGCTCCACCTGGGCAAGTCCTTTTCATGTGCTAAACCATGAATGAACGCCTGACAAAGGAGACCCCGGAAGAAGAGCCTCCATCTGCCTCCATCTGCCTAATCCCACCAGCAGGCAGATAAGGGTGCCGTCGTCGTTAGGTTTTGTTTCCTGACCCCAAGCACCCAAAGGACACTTTTGTGTTTTTCCCACCTGTGCCTACGTCATCGCCTTGCCCAGCTTCTGCAGCGAAATTCAAGGGACTGCCCTCCGGACTCTAATTGGTTCCTATGTATTTGTGTATGAATGATTGTAGGTTGTCCTGTACCCTCCCGGATTCCCGGGCGGGAGACTGTGTATAAAAGTTATTGTAAAGCTGCTAGGCAGCTGCAGTTGCCGTGGTGCGGAGGTGCTGACACGTAGGTCAGCGTCTCAATAAACTCATTCTTTATTTTCAATAATTCTCGCTGCGTTGGGTCCCGTTTCTGTTCCTCTGCGCTTTTGAGAGCTGGTTGATCTGGGAGAATAAAAGTTACCCAGGCAGCGCGGTAACGCCACCACCAGAGCACAAGGATCTGCACTGGGTGACTGAAGTTAAGCTGCGGAAGCCGTTTTGTGGCCGGCTCCGCCTCCTGAGGGAGCCACTTTGGGGCAGCCGTTTTGTTGCTGCGCATCCCGTGCCGGAATCCCAGAATCCCAAATGGGCCTGCAGGCTCAAAAAGATGGTGTCTGAGCCTTGGCAGTTTGCTCCCCCTGAGTTGTGTGCGTTTGGTTCACAGGAGAAACCGGCAGGGTGTGCCGTGGGGCTGGTCAGCCCTGAAAGAATTTTAAAGTGAGAGCCAGCGTGGTGCAATGGTTAAGAGCAGGTGCACTCTAATCCGGAGAACCGGGTTTGATTCCCCGCTCTGCCGCTTGAGCTGCGGAGGCTTATCTGGGGAACCAGATCAGCTTGTGCACTCCAACATATTCCTGCTGGGCGATCTTAGGCTAGTCACAGTTCTTTGGAGCTCTCTCAGCCCCACCCACCTCACAGGGTGTTTGTTGTGGGGGGAGGGAGGGAAAGGAGATTGTAGGATCCTTTGAGTCTCCTTACAGGAGAGAAAGGGGGGTATAAATCCAAACTCTTCTTCTTCTTCTTCTTCTGAAAAGCGGACTTCCTGCTCTGGCCAAAGCTTTGGGAGGGGCAGAGAGTTCTCCAGTGAACTTTTAAACTTCAGGAGAAGAGCAATGTCTCGCTTCCGCCCGCCCAACCCGAGCTCCCTTTCTGTTGGTTCTGCAGCCTGCTTTGCAAAGAACCAATAGCTCCGGTCGAAATGGATTTTTAAAAGTGTCATTTTATGGAGAATTTTACTTTCCATCTCGTTGTTTATTAGGGCTCTTAAAGGGGAAGCGTGTAACGCGTTCATTGATCGAAATACCAATTGAATAGATGTGAGCACATAAAATAGCCCCCGACCCTTTAATAACAGCGTGATGTCCTTTTTGTAATGCCGGCAGCGCCATTAGTATGGCCGAGCCAATCCCCTGGCCCTTGATGGGCGCCCCTGAATCATTTTTATACATGACGGTGTACACAGAAATTGAGCGGCCTTAACTTGGCTTTAAGTAGCCAACCAGGACAAGGCTGTGATAATGAAGTTCTGAGCATCTGGTCTTTAAATCTTCTCTTTTCAATTTTTTTTTTACCCCACAGACTTACAGAATTGAGGCAGGGGGCTCAAATATACCTGAAAATGATCAAACGGTCAATTTTGGTGGACAGCCTCTGGGAGAAAAAATCTCATCAGCCAGAGTTCCACCTCCAGCTCTTAACACAGAGGTGTCCAACTCTGGCACTTCAGATGTTCATGGACTACAATTCATACAATACTATATATGGAATTGTAGACCATGAACGTCTGAAGCGCCAGAGTTGGGGCCCCTTTTCCATCAAAAAAAGTACTGTCCCACAGGTGTGATATCAAAAGAATCTCACTATATCAGCCAGCCAGAACACCTGGACATATGAAGTTGCTGTTCAGTGTATCAGTGTTTTTGAAGAGGAAGAGGAGGAGGAGGAGGAGGAGGAGGAGGAGGAAGAAGAAGAAGAAGAAGAAGAAGAAGAAGAAGAAGAAGAAGAAGAAGAAGAAGAAGAAGAAGAAGAAGAAGAAGAAGAAGAGAAAAAGAAGAAGAAGAAGAAGAAGAAGAAGAAGAAGAAGGAGGAGGAGGAGGGAGGAGGAGGAGGAGGAGGAGGAGGAGGAGGAGGAGGAGGAGGAGGAGGAGGAGGAGGAAGAGGAAGAGGAAGAGGAAGAGGAAGAGGAGGAAGAAGAAGAAGAAGAAGAAGAGAAGGAGGAGGAGGAGGAGGAGGAGGAGTTTGGATTTATATCCCCCCTTTCTCTCCTGCAGGAGACTCAAAGGGGCTGACAATCTCCTTGCCCTTCCCCCCCCCCACAACAAACACCCTGTGAGGTAGGTGGGGCTGAGAGAGCTCCGAGAAGCTGTGACTAGCCCAAGGTCACCCAGCTGGCGTGTGTGGGAGTGTACAGGCTAATCTGAATTCCCCAGAAAAGCCTCCACAGCTTCAGGCGGCAGAGCTGGGAATCAAACCCAGTTCCTCCAGATTAGACACACAAGCTCTTAACCTCCTACACCACACTTGCCCATCCAGAGGTCAAACACACTCTTCAAAGAACCCTTGCTGTGATCAAGGAGGAGGATGAATGGTCAGGAGTCCACAAAAGTCAGTGCAGTGGAGCACATAGAACACAGGAAACATTTCATAGAATCATAAAGTTGGAAGAGACCCCCAAGGGCCATCAAGTCCAACCCCCTGCCATTCAGGAACACACAATCAAAGTACATAAATATAAAAAACATTTTCCTAAGCCTATCGCCAGACTGAACTGGCAAAGGACCAGAGCAAAGAGACCAGTGTTATCCAGAAGTCCCCATAGGGACACGTATACGTGGTTCTGCCAAGGTTTCAGATGGTTCTCTCCCTGATTTTGTTTTGTAAGACGTATTGTAAGCTCTCAAGCATTAGATTTATTATTTGCCTAATGTTGATGTCAACTGCAGAACTCAGCTAGGTTTTCTAATTGATTTAAGGTTTAGCAATGTTTAGGATACTAAAAATGTTATTTATATATAACTGGGTATTATATATAGCCTCTCTTTAAAAACCTCCAGAGAAGGAGACTCCACCACACTCCAAGGGAGTGCATTCCACTGTCCAACAGCCCTGACTGTCAGGAGGTTCTTCCTGATGTTTAGGTAGAATCTCTTTTCCTTCCCCTTGAACCCATGACTCCTGGTCCTGGTCTCTGGAGCAGCAGAAAACAAGCTTGCTCCCTCACCAACATGGCATCCCTTCAAATATCTAAACATGGCCGTCATGTCACCTCTTAACCTTCTCTTTGCCAAACTAAACATACCCAGCTCCCTAAGTCTCTCCTCGTAGGGAATGGATTCCAGACCTTTTACCATTTCCTGAGTCAAGTTACATGATTACCTGGCCCCATGTCAGGACGCAGAGACTTGTGTGGTTTAGAAGTTTCCACGAGGCTTACAAAGATCGTACATGTGTGATTGTGCCAATGTTACATGGTTTCCCTCTTGCCTTTGTCCCTTCTTAGGTATAATGAAAGCCCCTTTGTGTTATGATTTGCCCACTGTTTAAGGTTATATTTAAGGTTATATTTTAGCTAGTATCTCCAGCTAGTTTAAGGTTTTGTTATTGTTAATTTAGGAGATTCTCGCCTAAGGTTTCCCTAATGTTTAAGTTTAGAAATGTTATTTTAGATATTTATGTGTTTGTTAGTAACAGCAGTAGCCTGTAGAAGCTGATATTAAGGGACAAGGAAGTCAGCCCTGGAATGCAGCTCAGACCAACACCCAGCCAACATCTTAGCAAGGACAAAGACCCCCTTTGGATTTGCAAATTCAGCACCCAGAGGTCCCAGCCGTTGGAAGATGTGCAGGGACCACCATTGGACAGTTTGAACTCTCCTTTGTTGCAAAGGTGAGGCGCGGGAGCCTGAGGACATAACTGAAGGAAACAGCCATCTGATAAAGGAGATAGCTGAGTGCGGTAGCGAGCCCACCCAGATTCTTTGAATGGGCCTTATCTGCTCTCCCTTCAGCACCATTGCGAGATCTCGCGGGAAGACGTTTGACAGCGGGATTTCATGATCCCATTCAAAGTTGTAATTGTATCTTCCTTTTGTATTGTTGTTTTCTTATTGGTGTTTGGTAAGGGACTTGCCCCCTTACCTGCCCCCTTTGATGTTTGTGAATAAAAGTTCTTGGGCTGGTTTGCAAGGCGCGATTCTCCTGCCCGAGCTGTGACCCTCACCTCCAAATAAAATCCTTTGCTTTGAAGAACTTTGCTTCCTGCACCTCATTACGCTGCTGAGCTGAAATCACTTATTGTTACCCAAGCAGCAGCGGTAACACTCTCAGGACTCTCTCAGCCCCACCTATCTCACAAGGTGTCTGATGTAGGGAGAGGAAGAGAAAGGAGCTTGTAAGCTACCTAGAGAAAAAGGTGGGGTATAAATCCTCCCCCTCCCCCACTTGTTCTTCTTTCTTCTTGTTCCTCTTCTTCTTGTTCCTCTTCTTCTTGTTCCTCTCGTTCTCGTTCTCGTTCTCCTCCTCCTCCTCCTCTTCTTCTTCTTCTTCTTCTCCTCTTCTCCTCTTCTCCTCCTCCTCCTCCTCCTCCTCCTCCTCCTCCTCCTCCTCCTCCTCTTCTTCTTCTTCTTCTTCTTCTTCTTCTTCTTCTTCTTCTTCTTCTTCTTCTTCTTCTTCTTCTTCTTCTTCTTCTTCTTCTTCTTCTTCTTCCTCCTCCTCCTCCTCCTCCTCCTCCCCCACCCAATGCAGGCATATCAGGATCTCAGACGGTACCTTTTTGTTTGCCGCACCAAAGTTTGTGCCAGCGCTTCTGAACCTCTTGAGCTCTTGCTGCTACTCTGAAGGGCCTGGCTTTCTTCTTGAAAAAAAAAAAGAATGATTTTTGTCCTGGACACAGCTTAGTAAAATTCTGATTTGTTGCACGTGATTTCTCAGCTTCTTTCCAACACAGCCAAGCGAAGCTCGTTTCTCCCACCCAGTAATAAAACCAGGAAAGGGAGATGCACACTAATAATTCACGAAACCACACCGGGTGAGCAGTTCTTTCCTGCTGATCGTTGCCCACGGACCATCCACGAACAACCTGTCATGCAAAACAACACGGCAATTTCACCACCCCACTGATGAGAGCAGAACAGACGGCCGTCACCTAGGAACAAAAAAACATTCCGGAGTCTCCGGAGGGCTTGCAACAACCACACTACAGTGTTCCAGTGCGAGCAGGATCAGGAAGTTCCAAGTCCAGGCAAACCAAATGCTGTGTTGCACAGTCAATAAATTCTCCTGCTTTACCAAGACAGATGTGCTACTGCCATGGAGAGAGAGAGAGAGAAGGGCAATTCTAGAGTCTTGAGTCCCCCTCACCGGCTCTCTACCAGAAAGAGCCAAAGGGGCGAGTATCCCTCCTACTGCCAGGGGATTTCCGGAAAACCTTGCCCAGGTAAACTTCCCACCTTGCTGAAAGATGTCTCTGGATGCTGGTATTTGGGACCAGACGAAGTTAGCAGAGTCTACTTTGACCGGCCCTTCTTTGAAGAAAAGGAAGCAGACTTTGGAGTGTTGCTTGAGTTTTTCTGGGCTGTATGGTCCCGTGTTCCGGTAGCATTTTTCTTCTTGACCGCTTTCCACCTGCGGTATTGCAAGTTCTGGGCACCTTCAGAGGATCAGGAGGGATTCAAAGGCAACCACTCTGCGATACGCCAAAGCTCTATGCTGGGGATCATTAGGAAAGAGAGTTGATAATAAAACTGTGAAGATTGCTCATTGCCCTTTATATAGCAAAGCGAGTGGTCGCGACCCATACGCGGAGTACCAATGTCCAAAGTTCTGGTAAGCCACATCTTTCCAAAAAAAAAGGATATCAAAAGATAGAAAAAGGTGCAGAGAGGGCCCAGCTTAGCGAGGGATGATTGAGGAGATTGGAGCACCTTCCTTATGAGAAGAAGGCTGCAGCGTTTGGGACTCTTTAGTTTTAGAAGAGGAGATGTCTGAGGGGGGGATATGATTGGAAAGTCCTATAAAAAATTATGCATGGGGTAGAAAAATGTTGACAAAGAGACATTTTCTTCTCTTTCCTCCACCATACTAGAGACCAGGGGGGGCATTCAATTGCAGAAGGAAAATGCTGGGGGAAGAATGAGGACTCAATAAAAAGCTGAAACACTTCTTCACATAGCGTGTGGCAAATTGGTGTTTGGAGATATGCTGCCACAGGAGGTGGTGATGGCCACTCACCTGGATATTAGCTTTAAAAGGGCTTGAGACAGAGATTTTATGGAGGGAGAGATAGATCTATGGCTCCCCAATCTTGAGTCTTTCTTTTTGATCTGAGGAGTTGCAAATGCCTTAGCAGACCAGGTGCTCGGGGAGCAGCCAGCAGCAGCGAGGCCATTAGCTTTCACATCCTGCATGTGAGGCTCCCACAAAGAGCACCCTGGTGGGGCCACTGCAAGTAGCAGAGAGCTGGACTAAGATGGACTGTGGTCTGAGTCCAAGCGAGGCTTGTTCTTATGTTCTTATAGAAGAAGGAGGAGGAGGAGGAGGGAGGAGGGAGGGAGGAGGAGGGAGGAGGAGGAGGGAGGAGTTTGGATTTCATAATTCCCACTTTTCTCTGCCCCCCAGTTAGTACTTGGATAGGAAACCTACTTCAAGGCAGTCGGAGGACTACCAATGCAGGTCACTCTGCTCCAACTCCCTCCTCCAAGCCCTGTGGGAGGCCACTCACCCCCCCAAATTCAGTTGCCTCTTGATGGGGCAAAACGGGGCTAGGTGAGCAATCTAACAGACTAGTTAGGAGTCCTGTGAGCTTTCTGGATTTACAACACCGTGCCTTACGGAAACACGCGTTTCCATTCTGACGTGCCTCTGGAAGATGCCAGCCGAAGATGCGGGCGAAACGTTTAGGAGCAAAACTACTTCCTGACCACAGCCACACAGCCCAGAAAAAACCACAACAGCCGGCTGGACTCACAATGAGGCCAGTTTATTTTTAGCACCGAGAGAGACCACCGTCATGGCTACAGGCCAAAGCTGCGGAGCAAAATCCACCTTTTGACAGTCGCCCTGCACAGCCGAGCACGTGTCCAGGGAACACGTTTCATTCCTGACGTGCCTCTAAGAAGATGCTACTAAGCCCTGAGAGATGCAGGCGAGAGAAACTTGTTAGGGGAACAAAAACTACCTGACCCTACAGCCACACAGCCCAGAAAAAACCACAACAGCCGGGCTGACTCACAAAGGCGGTTTTATTTTAACTTACCGAGGAACCGTCTGGCTACAGGCCAGTTTATGACAAAATCCACCTTTGACGGTAAGCCTCTAAAGCGGACTCCTAATTCCCCCTCGGCCCTGGAGCCCCCGGCTGTGGAACCCAAGTAAAGCGTCAAGTCAAAAGAAAGAGGGGAGGGGTGTGAGTAAGAAGATGTGGGAGGGCTCTCTCATTCCTGATCCCGAAATCAATACCAAAGCCATTCAGGAACGGAAGGCCTTAGCCGCCTCCCCAAGTTCTGCTGGCGATCTAAAAGAGCAAGTCCGGCTTCCACACTTCGGGCTTTCCGGAGTCCAGAGGTGGGATTCAAATAATTTTCCCCACAAACCGGTTCTGAGTGGTGCGATTCAAGCCAATTTAACAACTGTTTGTTTACAAGCACCGATTTTAGCGACCGTTCTCACCCGAGCCAGGCGGCATGAACCAGCCCAGGAATCCCACACGCTGCTTTCGGGTCCTTGAAGCCAGGCTTGCTCTGGTCCCGGCCGTCTCCAAGATGGCGAAGGCCCGAGGACAGCAGAAAAAGCCACAATAAGACAGAGAGGTGGCAATAACTGTTTATACTCTCCTGCCTGTACTTTATGGCTTTTCTTAAATTCGGCTCCTGCTACCATTAATGTAGTTAATGTATTTGAGATTATATCTATTTTTTTTTCTGAAAGTCGGGTGATTTATTTGAATGCCATTTTTTCGGTGCCCGGCTCCCCACAGCTGTTAAATCAAGTGACTCTGCACCAATTAATGGTGCTGACTAGGGGAAAGCGGAGGCAATCTTAGCAGATATCTAACCACAAATTAAGCCCGGAGGCAGGAGTGGGGGGGGTCTTACACTTGGCTGGCGGTGTTGCTTGGGAGGCCAAAAGCCGATAAGAACCTCACTGGCTTGCCCAGGAGGGGTGGGGGAGAGGGACTCAGCAGGGGAAACAAACAAAAAGGAGAGGACTTCAGGGGAAGGGGCAGGAAGCGAGATAGTGTACTTGCCCACACGAGGGAGCAACAGTGGCATGAGCGCAGTGGTTTCAAGAACAGCAAGTGCATTTAATCTATGGAAGAACCAGGTTTGATTCTCTGCTCTGCCAACTTCGAGTTGAGGAGGATTATCCTGGTGAACCAAGATCCCAGTTTGTACCGCATGCCAACACATGCCAGCTGGGTGAGGCCTGCCATGGGCTGAAAGTCACAGTTCTCTCTGAACTCTCTCAGCCCCACCTACCTCACAAGGAGTGTTTGTTGTGAGGGGTGAGGGAAGGGAAAGGAGCTTGTCGAAGACAGCCTAGCCTCACTTACAGAGAGAAAAAATTGGGATATGAATCTAAACTCCTCCCTCCTCACTCCTTCTCTTCTTCTTCCTCTTCTTCTTTTGGTGAGAGCATCACCCTTCCCCTTCACACTGCAGCCAAGGGCCCTCTACTGTCACCCGCCAAACCTGGCACTGCAAGGGGGCTCCTGCCACAGATGGGTAGACGCGCCACCTCTTGGCCGTTATTACTGTGGCTTCCTGCCAGTCAATGCCGTTGCTGTTTCCTCTTTGAGGCTCCCTGTCAGCAATCCAGTTGGAAGCTCATTCCAGGAGACAGCAGGTGGCCTTACAGCAACACCTCCCTCCGAAGACCTTTGCTTTCGAGGGAAGTCTAGAGGCTGCCCGGGGGGCCTGCCCGAAGGGTATGACCAATAGGCCAGACAGGATGCAAAGCCAATCCTCTGTCTCACAAGCTTCCCCCAAGACTAAGGGCATCCAGAGAAACCCTTGGGGTTTTCTCGGAGGGAGACCTCTTTAGCCCCTGACCAGCAAGTCCTTTTTTTTTTTACCTCCAGTGACTCCTTTAGCCGATTTGGAAAGCACCCTCTGAATGGCTTGACAAGTCTTGAAAAAAGCCATTAGGAAATTCCCCGAGCAGAGGGAGGCGCATGAACTGCTTTGGGAGCAGGAAGCTTATTTTTTAAACAAAAAAAAATGCAAAATATCCCTTGAATAGTCCCCATGCCCTGCGCGATGCTCTAGATAGAGAGGAAATTAAAGCAGCCAGGAATTTGGGTGGCTCTGTCCAGATCGATTAGAAATGCATTAGCCCAGGGACTCACGCGAGATGAGAGGGGACCCTCAGATCGCAGGCCTTGTGGGGAAATGCTGGGAGCCAGACTGCCGAGGGGGGGGGGGGAGGAAGGGAGGAGGATCTAATGGCAGCTTTCCAAGAACAAAGGGACAAAAGATCCCAGTAAGATCCCCAAATCTGTTTTAGCAAGAAGCCAAGAGCCTGATTCACATGTATTTGGATTGAAAGGGAGGAGCAAGAAGGGCAGAGCACCAAGCTTGCCTATAAGGAGGCATCAACATTTTGATGTGGAATGCCAACTGTCAAAGAAGGCTTTCCGCGGCGAGGAATCACTGAGTGGGTTTTCGGAAGTTTTCTGGCCCGTGTTCAGTAGCATTTTTCTCTGGATGTTTGCCTGCATCTGAGGCTGGCATCTTCAGAGGATCCTTCTGAAGAGGAGTCAGCCGTCACGATGCAGGCAAGCGTCAGGGAGAAAATGCTACTGAAACTACCGACAGATATCCCGAGGAAACCCCATTTTGATGTTGCACTTTCCCCTGAGTGTCTTTGTGGCTGAAACAGAGTTTTGGACTCTGCCTTTCAACAGAATCCAAGAGAAAAGTGGAACTTCCGGGATGATGAGTAGTGATGATGAATTATAGGTGCTGATGGTGCTGAAATTGGAATGCTGGTGGCCTTTTGATGATGATGGTGAGTGGTGGTGAGGTGGTGGTATGGTGGTGAGTGGATTGAGGATGGAGTGATGATGATGAGGTGAGTGAGGTGAGGTGGTGGTGAGTTGATGATGATGATGGTGAGGTGGTGGTGGTGGTGGTGAGGTGATTGAGGGATGGGTGATGATGGTGGTGAGGAGTGGGGTGAAAATTTGATTGATGATGAAGATGATGGTGGTGGTGGTGAGGTGAGGTGATGTGATGATGATGGGTAATTGTGAATAGTGATGGGGTGGTGGTGGTGGTGATTGATGATGATGGTGGTGGTGGTGGTGGTGGTGGCGCGTGAGGATGGGGATGGTGGTGGTGGTGGTGAGGTGAGTGGTGATTGAGGATGATGATGGTGGTGGTGGTGATTGAGGATGGTGATGATGGGTGGTGCTGTGTGGCGGTGATTGATGATGATGATGGTGGTGGGTAGAGTGGTGGTGGTGATTGAGGGATGGTGATGATGGTGGTGGTGGTGTGAGTGAAGGTGATTGATGAGTGATGATGGTGGTGGAAGGTGGTGGTGGGTGTTGGGTGGTGATTGACTGAGTGATGGTGGTGGTGGTGATGGTGGTGGGTGGTGGGTGGATTGATGATGATGGTGGGTGGGTGGTGGTGTGGTGGTGGTGAGGTGATTGAGGATGAGATGATGGTGAGTGGTGGTGAAGTGGTATTGATGATGATGATGGGTGGTGGTGGTGGTGGTGGTGATTGAGGATTAGGTGATGAGTGAACTTGGTGGTGGTGGTGGTGATTGATGATGATGATGGTGGTGGTGTGGTGGTGGTGAGTTCCAGTAGTGATGATGGTAATTGGTGGTGATGGTGGTGGTGGGTGGTGGGTGATTGATGATCGATGGCGATGATGATTTGTGTATCCTTGCATGATGACATGAGCAGACTTCCAAGAATAAAAAGGAAATGAGTAGACTTCCAAAAAAAACAATACCCAGTGGATCTCCCTCTTGCAGGCTTGGCAGTCTAGGAGCCTAGAGTTTGAAGGCAGGCTTGTGCCCTGGAACACCACCAATTCCCCAATGCATGAGATACCACCTTTAAAGATGCCCCACCATCCTGAGTAATACCCACTGCGATGGTTTGCAGGACATCCAGCAAAGCACTAGAGTAGCCACACTAGTGCCCCCTAGATCCCCCCTGTTAAGCAACAATGAAGCAAATGTTGTGGCCCCAGATAGGGGCGCAGAAGGGGGGCAGTGCCTGTGCATGCCACATGGCTGTGGGAGGGACCCTAGCACAGAATGGGAAATAATAGTAAGGAGACAAAGAGCTTGAACAAGCCCCGTGGGGGAGTCGAATTGCTGCCTCTGCGGGACATACAGGGAATCACCCCTAGGTACACGCATAGGATGGCCCCATTAGACCCCTCTATCAAAGCCATACATAACCCCACAGAGACCTATGGTCCTCCCTCTGCGTGGCCTTAAAGAAGCCCTTAACAGGTAGAGGCAGTGACAGATTATTTTATTATTTTTATTTACTTTGTTATTATTTTCATTACTTGCTTCATCTACTGCCCCAGCAGAGACCCAGAGTGCTTTATGCATTCTCCTCTTCTTACATTTTATTTCATTAAAAATATTTTTTATTTGCCTTCATCCTATTCTCTGCCTTCCAGCCCAGTTGAGGGCCCAAAGTGTAAGCTTGCATGGTCTTCCCTCTCTTCCGTTTTATCCCACCACAACAACCTTGCGAGGAGTTGTTTCCAGCGGCCATTACCCAGCGTGAGCTGGCCCAAGGGTCACCCAGTGAACTTCCACAGCAGAGTGAGGATTCGAATCAGCCCTGACTTCTCTAGCCCAGGGGTGTCCCAAGTCCTGCGCGCCCAGGATAGTTCATGGACTTCTGATTCCCATCAGTCCCTGCCCAGGCACGCAACCTGGTGATGGGAGTCAGTAGTCCCACCTGAGCTATCTAAGAGGTGCCAGAGATTGAACACCACCTATCTAACTGCTAAGCATCAGACCACGGGAGTGCCTAGACTCCGGAGCCACTGGAGAAACTGGGAACTCAGCTGGGCCAAACAGATCACCCGTCTGGAAGCTGTCCGGAGATGCTACGAAAAAAGTTGGCATCTACTTTGTAGCCTTGGGTGTTAGAGCTGCCTTCCTTGAATCTGCCTCCACAGAATTCTCACCCAAGAACAGATATTCTGCCATTAAAAAAAAAAAAAAAAGATTATTAAGATTCGACTCATACCCACGCGTGGACATTTTTTTTTTTTTAGTCTGCACGTGCAGTTCAGTATGTGCTTGAGTATTTCTCTAGTTGGAGTGCATGGTTTGCAAAACACCTGGACTCATATGATATGAGCTATCCAATACGGTCCAGTTCACCTACTGAGTTTGGAGAGCCAAGAAACATCAAAAGGTATGCTGAGAAGCTGAGAGTGGTTGGAGCTTTACCTGGAATTACAAAAAAAGTATATTACAGCGGAATCCAAAAAGGGACAGCACTTGCCAAGCCTGTTACTGGAGCTATTTAATTCTCATGCAGGCTTATTTCCTCAGAATGCTTTGTAGCTTGGTATAGTGCAGGGTCTTCAAGCTATAGGCTCTTCCAGATGCTTCATTATAGACTACTGAATTCCCATGAGGTCCTACCACTTGGCCATGCTGGCAGGGGGCCTGATGGGAATTGTAGTCCCACTCATTATATGGAGAGACCATAGCTCTTGAAAGTCCCCTAATTATAATCAGTTAAGAAACGCAGGTAGACTCCCAATCTGAAAGGAACCAGGTGTGATTCCCCACTGCTCAAGCACATGAGCAGACAGAAACTCTTATCTAGGTGAACTGGATTTACTTCCCCATTCCCTACACATGAAGCCTGCTGGGAGGACCCCTTGAGCCAGGAAACTCCCAGTTCTCTCAAGAACTCTCAGCCCCAGCCTACCTCACACCTTGGGTGTCTCAGTGTTGGAGGGAGAGGAAGGGAAAGGAGTCTGCCATAGCTGCCTTAGAGACTCCTTATAGGAAAGAAAGATTGGAGCATAAGCAATCCAAACTCCTCTTCTTCTCTTCCTAGTAATATACATTTGCATAATGCTTAGCCCTCTGGAGATGTAGCACTTGTGTTCCCATTCATCTGATTCATATCTGGAGAGGTGCAATGAGGAGCATCTTCTATACTGTGTAAAAGCACTTAATCACACCCTGAGAGTTGCCTTAGATGGAGTCAGACTCACTGGTCCATCACAGGTGGCATTGTGTCTACTCCAGAGGTTCCTGCAACCTGCAGCTCTCAGATGTTCACAGGACTACAACTTGCCATCAGCCCTACTGCCAGCATGGCCCAAGGTGGCCACATGCTAGCAGTGGCTGATGGGAATTATAGTCCATGAACATCTGGAGAGCCACAGGAATTACAGAGCCCTCAGTCTACTCGAACCAGGTGTAGCTGCTCTCCAGGGCCTCAGGCTGTCAGGAACCCCCCAGTAAAAGAAGACAAACTCGTGTGAGTAAGACAGCAGTTTTATTTTTTAAGATGGATCTGTGACATGCCTTAAGCTGAGAATGACGAACTTCAATTCCCACACAGCCTTTAAGAAAAGCAATCGGGCTAGCCCCCCTTTCCCTATGAGGAGCAGAGAGCTGTCCAGGGAATGCATGGAGATAGTGAAGGGAGAGCGCATGTGCCGTAACCTTGAGGAACACCTGCGATTTGTAGACTTCTCTCAGAGCAGCTAGGAAGAAACAGTGAAACTCAGCATTGTAACCCCTTAGCCCTCTCCCCAGTGCGTGAAGCAGTAAAGCAGCAAAGTTGCTAACTCCTTTATTTTAGGCCTCCTGGACACAGGCAGGCAGAGTAAGGTCTTCCCATATTATCTACTGCTCAGATCGCTTTCCAGTTTTGGAGATGCCGAGAGGATTGAACCTGAGGGCCTTCTGCGGAGCCAAGCAGATGCTCTACCACCTGAGGTGACTTAACCTGCCCTTCCCCACCTCCTTGGCTCCATATCAAAGTCAGTAGTGTGCCTACCCTCTGACTGTGCAGCAGCTCTCCGGGTCTCAAGCAAAAGGCCTTTTCACCACATCATCTTCCTGCCAGGTCCTCTTCAACGGGTGATGCCAGAGGATTGAACCAGGACCTTCTCTCACGTCCAACCAGGTGCTCTACCCACTGAGTACAGCCCCATCCCAAATCATCCTACATGCGGTTAACAAGCGAGCATCAATTATGAAAGAGCCACCTGATTTTTTGCTCCACCAAAGTGGGAGAAGAGCCACCACCGTCAGTGGTAGAGCCGTCTAAGTGTATCATCAAAGTGACTGGTTCTCCAGCAGCCAGAAGTCATTCTATTAGCCTGCATGCCAAAGACAAACCATAAAAGGTTTCCTTCAAATGCAGCAAGAGGAGAGCCATACCAGAAGCCTGAGGCGGTAGAAAGCAGCTCCCCTAAACAAAGTGATTTGGACAAACTGAGGTGGTGGAGATGAAGAGCCCAGCGTTGTCCTCCTGCTCGAGGGGCTGGCTTGCCTACCTGGCCCCACCTGCCCACAACAGTCAGGAGTCCCTTTCCAGCAGACACCTGGCAGAGGAGTCAGAGAAATATGGGGTTTGAAAAGGAACCAAGGAAGCTTGAAGACCAAGCAGATCTCCTGCTGCTCTAGTGAGGAGCAAGACAGGTTTTCTCAAGGAGCCAGCTGAGGAGAGCGAGGAGGAGAGCGAGGAGGAGGAGAAGACAAGCAAATACTGAAGAAGAAGAAGAAGAAGAAGAAGAAGAAGAAGAAGAAGAAGAAGAAGAAGAAGAAGAAGAAGAAGAAGGAGGAGGAGGAGGAGGAGGAGGAGGAGGAGGAGGAGGAGGAGGAGGAGGAGAGGAGGAGGAGGAGGAGGAGGAGGAGGAGGAGAGGAGAGGAGGAGGAGGAGGGGGGGAGGAGGAGTTTGGGGAGACTCAAAGGGGTTCACAATCTCCTTGCCCTTCCTCCTCCTCACAACTAAGCACCCCCCTGTGAGGTAGGTGGGGACTGAGAGAGCTCCGAGAAGCTGTGACTAGCCCAAGGAGTCACCCAGCTGGGTGTGTTTGGGAGTGCACAGGCTAATCCTAGGAATTCCCCAGATAAGCCTCCCACAGCTCAGGCTGGCAGAACTGAGGAGCAATCAAACCTAGGGTTTCCTCCAGATTAGATACCACGCAGACTCTCTCTTAACTTCCGACGCCACAGCTGGCTCCTCCCATATTATCCTATTGGTGTTTGGAATTGGTGTGATTGGTGTTTGGGATATGCTGCCACAGGAGGGAGGTGAGTGATGGCCACTTTTCCACCTGGATAGCTTAGAAAAAAAAAAGAGGCTTGGACAGATTTATGGAGGAAAAGTCGCAGTCTCTGGCTACCAATCTTGGAGTCCTCCTTGATCTCAGATTGCAAATGCCTTAGCCCAGACCAGGGTGCTTTCGGGGAGCAGCAGCAGCAGAAAGAGCCCCTTGCTTTCCACCTTCCTCCTGCATGTAGCAAAAGGGCTCCCAAAGGGCAGCACCTGGTGGAGCCACTGATGAGCAGCCAGAGAGAGCTGGGACTAAGAGCGGACTCTGGTCCTGATCCAGCAGGCTTCGTTGTTATGTTCTTAAATATTTTGTTACCAAAAGAGACATGGAGACCCAGAGAGAGCGAAGCAAGCTCACTTGCAAATCAGTTCTGCTCTCTTCAGAAGAAGGGTTTATTTAGAGGCCAGCAGTTGAATTCTTTATTAAAGTAAGCTGTACCCCTGGAGAGGTGCCGCAGCAAAGATGTAACCATGCGATCCACAAAATTACTGTTGCCCAACATGCTTGGTTGGAAAACAGCCGAACCCCTTAGGCACTCAGTCCGAGCAAAGCCAGAAACACACCTCACAGCGTTCAAGGTTCCTTACAGCAAAAGAGGGCTTGCTTACTTATGAATTCACCTGATTTGAAAAAAGGCCTTCAAGGAAGGTTCTTAAACTTATGGAGGCTTCCACCTCTAGAGAAGCATACCATGGTTCCAGACTAGTTGAGAAGAAGAGCAGGAAGCCGACTCCTCGATGCAGGTGGTTAAGAGCAGGTGGATTCTAATCTGGAGAACCGAAGGTCTGATTCCCGGCTCCTCTCCACCTGAGTGGCAGAGGCTTATCCCTGGTGAACCAGATGTGTCTCCCTACTCCCTACATTCTCCTGGCTGGGTGACCTTGGGCTAGTCACACTTCTCTGGGAATCTCTCTCAGCCCCACCTGCCCTCACAAGGAGTTTGTGTTGTAAGGAGGAGAGGAGGGGAGAAAGGAACTTTAAAGCCACCTTGGGTCTCCCTTACAGGAGAGGAGAAAGGAGGGAATTATAAATCCAAACTCTCCTTCTTTACTCAACCCCTTTGCTTCCAAGGGCTGAGGAGGGTGTCCTTTGTCCTCTACCAAGGGAAGTGCTATAACACTGGACAGGAATCCCCAACCTTTTTTGAACAGGTTGGGCACCTTTGGGAATTCTGAGCACAGACTGGGTGGAGCAACCACTAAGTAGGTAGCCATGTGTTGGGGACCCATGGGATGGGGAAAGTCAATTGCTTCTTGCACTTCTTGCACCCAACACTCTCTCCCTATCCGCCCTTGTAAGCCCAAAGGGAGACCAACCCGCACATTAAACAGGACTGCCCCGAGGCCACGCGCGACAGCCCTGCGAGACCTAGAAAGCCTCGTGGAACTCTCTTCTCCGAGCCGCGAGAAGCACTTCAAACACGATGCAGTGGAGCCCCTCCAGAGCTAGATTAGAGGTGGAAAGTTCCACGTAGCGATTTGTCACGCAAAATCTTGATGCGGCTGGCATGTGGCCTGCTGCTGGCTGTAGCAACGCTGCTAAAG